>NW_028317937.1:2473750-2625000 GCF_062004578.1 Staurois parvus
TGCCTAGAAGACTTGGTGCTGTCCTTACAAATCATGGAGGTCATACAAAATACTAGATGTAGTAGTTTTGTTGTGGGGTGTATTCATTTTTGTATCAATTAATCTGAGCAAAACTGAAGATTTTATAATCTAAGTTATTAACCTTAGTTCCATGTAATGAGCTAAATAAATGTTCTAGAAAACTCAGTTTTGTCAAAATTTCGGAAATTGTTCTTGTGTTCACTGAGATATTAATTAAAATCTTACTTTTCAAAAGGGGTGTACTCATTTAAGCTGAGCACTGTGTATACCCAGATACTGGAGGACATGTGCAAGTTTACTATTATTTATTATTTTATATAGGTGAGCTTATACTTTAGAACTACACCATGCCACAAAGGGAGAGGAGGTTCTTGAACTTAAAACTGAGAAAACGTTGGGGCCTTACACTTCTAGATTATTGGAAGTGACTCTTAAGTTAAGGGGCTTCCCAAACCGTTATGATCCTTTGACTCACTTTACCCTTTGGAGCAATTTTTGTTTACCTTTAACAGGACCAACTCATGATATTTCATTACTTTATGAAATGCTGCTTGCTCTGGCCCACACGGGTCCCGCCATCTAACTAACACAGTGGGAATGAGAATTATTCCAGTATCTCCCTGTAGACCAACAAGCTAACGTTCTCTCCTTTACTCATACATCCTCTATTAATGTAAACAATTCCAAAAGCAACTTTAAACTTTTCACTAGATAGTATGAGGTAGCCTTTAACAACCTTTTTCAACACAGAGGAAACCTTGAAATAACTTTCCACTTTCAAGGAACCCCTTCTAAAAATGACTATATCTACAACTCATGGTACATTAGTGTGATGGTCAGTGGGAAGAATGTTCCTTACCCATGTGGACATTGGGCAGAATTACTCCCTTACAGATAGCTTAAAAGATCAATAGTGTCAGCAGTGGTGTATTTAATGTTTGTGCTGCCTAGGGCAGCACAAAACCTGACTGCCCCCATGGACACCGACCAACACAACCCCCCCTTCTCCCTCCCATGGAGAAAGTCTGACACTGACCAACAACACCCCTGCCCCCCACCTGGGAGAGTCTTCAACTACCCCCCCCCACAGCACTGGACATCCCCGAGAAGAAGAGCCCGGCTCTACATACACCATCAAGCAGCCCACAGCCTCTCTTGGATCCTACCTGGTTCCCACGTGTCCCTTCTTTCATCTCTTCTTCTGGGGGGAGGTGTTGCCCCCCTGAAAAATGCCGCCCTAGGAAAGTGCCTTGCTTGCCTTGTGGTAAATATGCCCCTGAGTGACAGTGAGAATTTATCTGAGAGGAAGAAGTAGCTAATTGCTCAAGGAATCCCTAGCAACCTCTAAGGAACTCTAAGGTTTTGTGGAACCCTGGTTGAGAAACCCTGGTTTAAGAACTTATCTAAGCAGAGTCCAAGCAGATAGGACCCCCTCACCCTTCTTCTGGAGGTGTAGCTTGGCAGCAGAGACCTTGTCTCATATTACATGCAAGCTCACTAATAGAACACTATTGGGAGCAGATTATCACTCCCATATCACAAATCCACACATCTCCCACAAGATCCCTCAGTGCTCCTATTCCAAAAAAAAACACACATATGCAGCCTCCTAAATCTAAATAAACCAGTGATGCCTCTATTAAACGCATCAAAATAAGTCTCCCTGTAAAGCAACAAAACCATCCCCAGTAGTGGAATTGTGAGTTAATATAATTTGTCTCATGGAAAAGATCACTGTACTTAAAAAGGCCAACGTTCACGCATACACAATATGGGCTGGTTGATTACAATTAGGAACAAAATCAGAATCTGGTTCCAGTTTTGCATGTTCACCTTCTGAGCTGCTAAACAGGACATCTTTCTGCTCTGGATGGCTGTTAGAAAGCTTGCAGCTTCCTTGCAATCAGTGACACAGCCCTGTATAGCCCATTCAGCTTTCAGTAATGGCCATATTTGATTAATGACATCAGACATTTACCTGTGGGTAAGGAATCTGGTATTCAGCAAGGAATAGTGATGGGAGTGGATAGTCTCAGTGATCAGCATGTTTTTTTCTATCATCAGGCATGGTTGACAAGGATCTGCATCACAGGACAATGTGATTGATGATCGATTTATATTGCAGAACATTTTTTTAACCGCTTTTCCGCCACCCAATAGCAGAAATACTGCTACAGGGCGGCAGGGCTGCACAAAATTACATATATTGCATTTTCAGGTAGGCTTTAGCGGTTGATCCCTGCTGGCACCCGGCAATCGTCGAGTATCACTGATGGGGGAGAGACCCGTATGTAAACAATACAGATCTCTCTCCTGTCAGCTCCTACACATTGCTTTGTATTGCTCTGCATAGCAGAGCAATACAAAGCAAAGTGCTGACACAGTAAAGCACACACGCAGCACACAGTAAAACAGCACACAGCTAACCCTTTGATCACCCCAGATGTTAACTCCTTCCTGCCAGTGTAATTAGTACAGTGTCAGTGCTTTTTATTAGAACTGATCATTGTATTAGTCAGTTCACCCCCAGTGTCAGAATGCCCGCTGCAGTCCGGAAATAAGTCGCTGATCGCCGCCATTACTAGTATTTAAAAAAAAAAAAAATTCCAGTATACATACTGCCATTTGTAGATGCTGTAACTTTAATTTAAACCAATTAATTTACACATATTGGGATTTTTTTTTAGCAAAGACATGTAGCAGAATATATTTTGGCCTAAATTTATGACAAAATTTGATTTTTTTAATTTTTTTGCTTGACATT
This sequence comes from Staurois parvus, assembly GCF_062004578.1. Taxonomy (NCBI): domain Eukaryota; kingdom Metazoa; phylum Chordata; class Amphibia; order Anura; family Ranidae; genus Staurois; species Staurois parvus. Next base: position 2,476,536 of record NW_028317937.1, read on the forward strand.
TTTAATAGCAAAAAGTCAAAAATATTGTTTTTTTCTCAAAATTGTAAGTACTTTTTTGTATATAGAGCAAAAAATAAAAAGCGCAGAGGCTATCAAATACCACCGAAAGAAAGCTCCATTTGTGAGAAAAAAAGGCCATAAATTTCATTTGAGTGTAGTGTTGCATCACTGCGCAGTTGCCAGTTACAGTAACGCAGCGCTGTATCACAAAAAATGGCCTGGTCAGGAAGGGGGTAAATCCTCTGGAGGGCAAGTGGTTCCTGTCAAAGTGTTCTGTGTGTTTATTTACTGTTTACATTTTTTTATTGAATAGGGGTATTATGTACCCCATACTTATTCACATGAGGGGGGGGAGGTAACATCTGGCCCCCCCTATCTTTAACCAATTGCCTCAGCGGGGTGTACACAGTTGTTTTGCTTTTTCCTTTCTGCATGTTGATGTACTGTTGTATGTGCATTAAGAGGTTAGCATATATTCCCTCTGGAACAACAGCAAAGTAGAAAAAGGTTGGGGAAAACAGGCAAAGAAAGAAAACCTGGATTTGAAAGGGTCAGTTAAATTAGGTTTTCATTGTTGGTCTGTTAATAAAGTTTTAGTCATAAAATATTTGTGACATGATTTTATTTCAACAAGTTTATTTTACAGCTGGTAGGCACCAGAGGTGATTGTACATCAAGCACTAAAATAACATATTAGATGCTGAATGCTAGAAGAAGGTGAAATGTAAGACAAAACAAACTGAAATGAGTGTTATATTTCAGGCTGTGGTATCCTGAGCCATTCTGCACATGCTCAGCATTAGAGAAGTGCCAAACTGCCCTAGGTTTGGATCAAGCAGGGTTCAAAGAAGTTCGAATGCCATTCTCAACCCACTGAAATCAACTGGAGTCAAATCTGTCATATCATAATTAGCAAAAGGTTGTCAAAAATAGCATGGGAGGTTGGGCACTGCTCTGGGAAACGAGCACCAGTGGAAAAAAAAAAGCCAGCAATAATATGTCATTTGCTGGCAATTTCAACTGCATCTTTTTTTGGAAATGTAAATTTTTCTGTAGCACATCATAGAGCAATAATAAAAAAAAATGCTCTTCTGAACCACACTAGGCCACAAGCCCTCAGTATGGGGGGTGTTGATGAGAACAAGGACCTCTTTCCCATAATCCTGACAGGTGGTTGTGGGGGCTGGCTTGTGGGGTGCTTATGAGCATCTGGAAGACCCCAACCCTACTCTTTGCAAGAAAAAGAGAGAGGGAGACAGACAGCCACAATCTTCCCACGGCTAGCACATGCCTCCCCCTGCTTGCAGGCCTCAGCAACTGTGCCCAGTGCTGTCTGGCATCCTCTTCCCTGGGTCTTTGACTCCCACTGCCGCTTATCCTAGGCGAGTGGCCTACAATAGAGGGACCGCAATCTCTCCTTCTGGCGAGCTTAGCTACTCTAGCCCCAGGCTCCCCGGTCTTCAGAGACCTGGTAAGGCACAGGAAGCTCACAGCTCGGAACGGAGGGCTGACATCCCTGATAGGGACCACACTGGATACACAGGAGAGGGAGGAGGTCAGCTGCTTCCTTTAGGCCTCTGCATTATTCCTTCCATCCCTGCTGGGATTCCACAGGTGACCAGGTATTTCCTTGACCCCTGACACAGCATCACTTGGGGGTGGCATACTCTCATCCTCTATTCTTCAACTGAAATCCGTACACAGTTAACCTGGTGGCCGACAACACCCTGCTCACTGTAAGCCTGCTGTCACACTTGACATATAGGGGTCCCAAGAAGGATATTCTGTAAAGCCACACTCGCCACATCACGTGACCCATCGAGGGGAGACCCTACCACAGAGACCATTGGGAAAAATTCCCTAGCCACTCCTGCCAAGTCGACTAAATCAATGGCAAATTCCACTAAAGCTTCAACCAATCCTGCTAAAATATCTCAATACAAAATGGCTTCACCTCAACCTTCGCCTGAACACCCATTTCTTTCCCAAGAGTTTGGATCCCAATTGGATGACTCATCCAATGATGGTCTTTCAGCAGCACAAAATGAAGAGCCTTCTGAAACAACAATTCAGCTCTACGCGAGAAATTTAAACTTCTTCTCCAAAAGGAAATGAGCACAGCCACGGAACAACTTACCAGTAAGAGAACACGTGAAGTCAGAGACATAGGTTCTCGTATTGACAATCTTGAATATATAATGGACGATGCTATCCTAGTGATTAAATCACGAGCAAGACATCGACACAATCAAACTAGACCTCTCCTCCGATTTGCAGAAACTTGAAGATTTGGAGAACTGCAGTAGGAGAAGTAAATTTTAGATCAGAGGCCTCCCAGAATCAATACAGAACTTAACCTCCACAATCACTGTGTTACTACAGCAGCTCATCCCAGGAACCCCTATCAAAAGATTAGAATTTGACAGAATCCACAGAGCCCTGGGCCCAAAAAGACCTGAGGGTCAACTCCCCAACACTACTCCTGGCGTCTTAACGACTCCATTCTGTCTTTCGATGAGGTGTTGGGGACCATACATGATTCCATCTTCAACTACTTTGCAGACAACACTGCATCAGCTTCAGCTCCCATGATTTTGTGGAAAGCCCACAAAGCCACACTTAGAGGGAAACTAATACAAATTGCCTCCTGCAGAAAGAGACACAGAGATCCTAAAGTGTCATTCTTATCCTCCCGTTTAACACAGCTAGAAACTCGATTCAAACAATCCCACTCTACCTCCCTGCGTAAACAACTAGAAGCTACTAAAGAGGAACTAAATCTCCTTCGACGATAAAGCTGAAAAAAAACAAATATGGTTGAGACATAAATTTTACACTTGCACTAACAAACCGGGCCCGATGTTGGCTAACCTACTTAAAACCCAAACCTGTAAAACCAATCCGATTAGATTATGCCTACCTAACAAAATCACTACAGCCAATCCCTCCAAAATCGTGGACACTTTCGCTACAGTCCTGTCCACACTATCAGTCCCCACAAGCTCTCAGTTTCAAGGAACTGGTAGAAGACTTTTTCTGGGATACTCACCTCTCCAAATTATCCACCCCTATGTTAGCCAAACTAAAAGCTGACATCTCTCTGTTCCAGAGGTCCTTGCAGCAATAAAAACACTCAAGATGCAACAACACAAATCCCCTGGCATGATTCTGAGCCTAGACATACATAAAGCATTTGACTCACTTTCTTGGAAATACATGTACTATGCTCTAGAAAAATGGGGATTCTCACCCATCTTCATATCTTGGGTGAGGGCTCTCTACTGCGGACCCTCTGCCATGGTTCGTTACCTCTTCAGACAATCCAACCCCTTTCATAGAGCATATTCATAGAGCAACATTCCAGGGATGCCCTCTTTTCCTGATACTTTTCATTCTAGCCTTGCAACCCTTACTTCAGCATATAAGAACCAATCTGGACATCAAAGGCATCACATTCACTCATCAAACCTTTAAAGTGAGAGCATTCGCTGACGACCTTCTTCTGACTCGGACCCAAACACACACATCTTTACTTACCCTCTTCGCCACCTTATCCATATTCTCCTGACATTTCGTGTCTCATAGTAAACAAAGACAAATCTTCAGCCCTTAACATTTCCCTCCCCATGGCGGATGTAAACTTAATAAAACAAAATTACAACTTTGAACCATAACCTTCCTGTGTAATCACAGTGCAAAATAAAGTCCAAAAGGAAAATATAATGAATCCTTCCAGCGATATCCCCGATATATATACACCTCAAAGAAAAAGAAATATCATATAGTGCATTACCTTTTGTAAACAAATAACAGCACTCTAGTGGATACCCCATACAATTTATGCAGTGAATATCTGTGAAAAATTGTGAGAAAAAAACGTGAAACAATCAGTGAAAACATTGTGTATGTGAATCACTCTTCAGTGCCACACAAAAGAAACAATTTAAACTGGTATACACTTCTAATTGTAGTAAGGAGCGAATACCCTTACCAACAATCCCAATAAATCACGTCTATAATAATCCAGAAACAGGGAGAAATAGCCCTCCTGTGGATCTTCCCAAGGCATATATGGTCTCCACGGCACTACCTGGATTCCTCAGTCACAGTACTCCAAGTATTCCCAAACACTTAACTCCGTCCAGAGATAAAAAACATGAGGGACAATAATAGTGTAATACCGCCAAAGTACAATATTAAACTTTATTTTAACTGCTCACATTGTTAGCCTTTAAAACCGCTTAATATATGAATGAAAGAAACTTCTGCCATCCAGGAAAGCTCCAGGTGATCAAATGTGATCTTTTCCCTTCTCCAAAATGGCCGCCAGTCAACTTCCGGTTCCCGTGTGCGTCTTGACGTCACTTCCCTTGAAGCATTTCGTCATCGACTTATTCATAAGGGATACGATCATCAAGCAAGTAAGTTCTATTTATACCCCTCCTCTGCCTGGCGCTGAGATACGCACCGCCATATTAGAGAGGGCAACATTGCCAATACTGTACGGTTTAAGCTTAAGGGAAAACCGCAACAGAGAACTCTCACACATATACAGCATAATCGTATACAATCGTATACATAATCGTATATCAGCACTGACAGTGAGCCAGAGCAACCGTTAAATAGCCCGTCTGGCACCAGAAAACTGTGGGCACAGTCCCACATGCGTGCACAGGTGCAAACGCATTCCTGCATGCATGTAAGGGCCTATGCTCATTTCTTTTAGCAATGTGTCTATGCTCATTTCTCGGAGCGATGCTATACACATACTCATATTTATTCGCCAGTCGCCGTATTGGAATTCCTTTAGAACGTCTCACTGGATTTCCATGACAGATACAATTGTAGTATTTGATAAAATATGTAAAATTTATAATACTATAAATACATATTTTAAGAATGTGGTTATTATATCCATTTTAGAGTTTGTCAGCCTATAACAACAACAGACCAGGTTTTTATTAAAATAGGGTACCAAATAAAAACATTAAGTCTTTAAAATATAACAATTATTTAAATATACAAATTTGCCAAACAGTTATTATCAAGATAACCAATGTATGCTGACATTGTGGACATCAAAAATTTGCACTCTTCAATTAGTTTCCTGCAATAAAGAAAAGGCTTGCTATCATTTTCATCTGTCCACAGCCCTCACCCTGCATGGAATCACTACTCTAGTCTGATGCTTATTGTCCAGCCCCGACAACCAGCTGTGTAACAACTAACTAGACCATGAATTACCAGTCATTATATATATGTTTAATACTAACGGCCAGAATGCACATAAGCCTGGTAACATGATATCGTCTTTGTGGTGTATTATGTAGAGTGACCCAATGTCCCTGCTTTTCAGAAACAAAGGAAATAATTTTGCTTCATGTATGCATTTTTCTATTTTAAAGTATTCTCAAAGCATGATACCCATATTACAGCCAATATTCTTCTTCAATGTGTGTGATATATATTAAAAATTTAAGTTTTTGTGCAGATTATCCTTGTGAAATAATATAGTGATCGTTTTTCCTCTTTTTTCTGCTTTTCTTTCAGCTTTAAATTGATTCTAAAAAGGCAGAAGGTTTTTTTTTTTACCTTAATGCATTGTATGTATAAACCACTTGCCTGTCGAGCACTTTTACCCCCTTCCTGCCCAGGACAATTTTCAGCTTTCAGTGCTGTTTAACATTTGAATGGCAATTGTGCGGTCATGCAACACTGTACCCATATGACATTTTTAGCTTTTTTTCCCCCACACAAAATAGAGCTTTCTTTTAGTGGTATTTATTCCCCACTAGGGTTTTTATATTTTGTACTATAAACAAAAAAAGACCAAAAAAAAAGGTTTTCTTTGTTTCTATTATAAAATTTTGCAAACAGGTAATTTTTCTCCTTCACTGATGTGCGTTAATGAGGCTGCACTGATGGGCAACATTGACTGGCACTGATGAGGTGGCATAGATAGGCTGCACTGATGAGGTGGCAGTAATGAGAGCATTCTGTGTGGTGGGCATTGATGAGAAGGCACAGATGATGCTGCACTGATATGCAGCACTGATGGGCACTGACAGGCAACACTAACTGGCGGCACTGCTGGGCACTGATGGGTGGCACTGCTGAGCACTGATGGGTGGCACTGATGATCAGGGCAATGATAATCAGTGCCCTGATTATCAGTGCAGATCTGCTCTGTGGCATTTGCTGGTTAGCGGCAACTGTATTTACTTTATCTGCTGTGTCATTGGACACAGCTGATCACTGAGCAAAACGCCAGTCTGGCTTGAGTTTCTAGGATTTTATCAGCCAATAATCAGTAACAACACTTGTGGCCTGACACAAAAAGAGACCCTAACTAACTAACTATAGGCCTGGACTCAGTCTCAAGGCGCCAACACTGAAATGAGGTGCGTGCACGATCTTACCGACCCGGGTCTGCTTTGCATCCGCTGGTGACTCTGAACAGAACAAATGTCTCTCCAACAAGCATGCGGTCTCGCTGTATATGTTGCTTAGTTCCTCTGCTCTCATCAACATTCCTGGCAGCAATCTCATCAGCATTCCTGGCAGCAATATCATCAGCTTCACTCAGCTGCAGCTCTGGTTACTGAGGGACGCTTTCACACCTGGATGTCATCAGATTCTCAGCTCACACGGCCCCTTAATCACCTTGCTCCAAAACATGGCTTCTCTCTCTCCTTCCTGTTCTCTCCAACTCTGTGTGCAAAACCCCACCTCTTCATGAATATACAAATATCTATGCAGTCTGAGGCTGTGTTAGAAAAACAGTGACATCTTGTAGCTAAACCACAGAATATCAGTCAAAACATTAATTTACTTCCACAAAAACAGTGTTCAAACAATGAGAGCTGTTTCCCCACCCCACTAGAGGTTGTCGTCCTCGGCAACTCTCCCCATACAAACTCATTCTGGGCATAACGCTGTGGGGGCACACCAGCATTGGGCCTTGTTGACCTTCGTAGAGTGACAGGCTCAGAAGCACTGGGGACATCAGGCACATTTAATGGGAGAGGAGCTGCTCACCGCTCAACACTTCCCCTTGGTGGCAAACTTGCTATGGTTGGAGCCTCTGGGTACCGGGGCAGGGACAACCCACCATTCCTTCCCCTCCTCTAAGGGGATTTCCTCAGTACTCTGAGCAGGAGGAGCCATTCCCTCCACGCACACTGGTTCATCAAAATTACAACGCCTCAACTTGTTACGGTGCAAGTTTCGTGAGGGCCCCCCAGTCCCTATTGGCTCTACCTCATAGACCGGGATGGCAGGGTCTACCCTCCTCTTCACTGTGTATGGGACCGCCTCCCACCACCCATCCAACTTTCCAGACGGCCGCTTGGCTTTGACTATCACTTGATCACCCGGGGCATACCCCTCCTTCTGCACTGGTCCACTGGTCTTGGATTGGGGTATACCACTTGTCTAAGGCGCTCCCCCACAACCTTGTGGATCGCTCTCAGATGGCGGCGGTGCTCTTGCGCCCAGGCGGTAGTATTTCTTGGTGGTGGCTCCATCGGATCGGGCATGTGGAGATCTTCAATCTCCCGTCCGGCTCTCCCAAACATGAGCATATGTGGGGAGTATCCGGTGGTACTGTGTACCCTATTATAGACCCACATCAGTTCAGGTAGGTATTCGGGCCACCAAGCTTTTTGGCGGTCCTCCAGAGTCCGCAGCATCTGGAGCAAGGTGCGGTTGAACCGCTTGCACGCCCCATTTCCCTGGGGGTGATACGGGGTGGTGCGGGAACGTTCGATCCCATACAGTTGGTACAACTTATTCATTAGAGTACCCTGAAAACATGCCCCCTGGTCCGAATGTATTCTCTGTGGGCACCCGAACACCTGTATAAAGTGTTTGCACACCGCTTCAGTGGCCGACTCTGCCGTCTGGTCTCTGGTGGGTACAGCCACCGCATACTTTGTGAAATGATCTGTCATGACTAGACAGTACGAGTGTCCCGAGGTAGAGTACCCAATCTGTACATACTCGATCATAAGGAGCTCTAGGGGTGCTGATGTCTGGATGGCCTGGACAGGAGCCCACTGTTCAGTACTCTTACTCAGCCTGCAGGGCCGACACTTAAGACATGCCTTGGCCACCATGTCTGCCAAATCGGGACAGTACACGAGACGTTGGAGCCACTTGAACGTTTTAATCTCTCCCAAAATGGGCACCCCTCTCATGGGCTTCCCGGGCAGCCTCCGGTCCCAATGACATGGGGATGACAATCTGTCGCCAGTACTGCAACTCTGACTGCAAGTATATGGTCCGACACAGGAGGCCCTGGGTAACAGTTAGCTTATCCCACTGCCTCAACAACTTTTGGCCCTCGGGAGTCAGACGAGCCCGCTCTTCTGAGGCCAGATCTTCGTCCGGGCCCATTCTTTCACTTTCCACAGGTCCGGGCAGCTATCCTGGACCCGCTCCTAATCAGCCAATGTCTTTCCCAGCACCATTGGCATCCCGGACGCCACCCCACTTGAATGTGCCATGTCCTGGAACATGGGTAATCGACCAAGGTCAGGAGTTTCAGTGTCCTCTAGCTCCGCATCGGCACTCTGAGCCGACAATCCTACGGGGACTCGGGAAAGTGCGTCAGCGTTGCCGTTCTCCCTACCTGACTGGAACTTGATGCGGTATTGGTACTTAGAAAGGCGAGCCAACCACCTCTGCTCAAGAGCACTGAGTTTGGCATTTTCCAGATGTGCTAATGGGTTGTTGTCCGTCATCACGGTCACCTCTGCACCGGTCAGGTACTCAGCGAACTTTTCAGTCATGGCCCACACCAGTGCCAGTAGTTCCAATTTAAAGGAGCTGTAGTTGTCAGGGTTGTGCTCTGACTCCCTCAGAGCCCAGATCATGTAGACTTCCTTCAGTGTACAGCAGGAATGGGGTGTCGAACCACGCATAAGCCAGAATCAGGGCACTAATCAGTGCCCCCTTCATTGCTTCAAAGGCCCCTTGTTGCCGGGGTCCCCACTTGATGGGGCAATTCTTCAGGCCCCCTGCAGTGCCCCTTAATAACTCATTTAACGGGCCCACCAAATGAGCAAACTTGGGTATAAACCTCCTGTAGTAGCCGGCCAGTCCAATGAACGCCCGCACCTCTCGTAGTGTACTCGGCTGGGGCCACTTCTGGACGGCCTCCACCTTGTCGGGGGTTGGCTTTACCCCCTCCTGGGTGACCAAATGTCCCAAATACTCTATCTGCTGTCGAAACAGTTGGCACTTCTTGGGCTTGATTTTGAGCCCAAGGTCTCGCAGCCGTCAGAAGACCTGTTGCAGTTTCTGGTGGTGATCCTCAAAAGAGGCCCCAAACACTACTACGTCATCCAGGTATATCAATACCAACTCGAAGTTGAGATCTCCCAGACAGTGCTCCATCAACTGCTGGAATGTTTCCGGGGCATTGGACAGGCCGAATGGCATCCGGTTGAACTCGTAGAGACCCATAGGTAGGATGAAGGCCGTCTTCGCTTTGTCCTTCTTGGCCACCAGTACCTGCCAATACCCACTGGCCAGGTCAAGAGTCAAGAAGAACTTTGCATGACTCAGGGCGGACAACGACTCCTCATTTCGCGGAAGGGGGTAGGCATCCTGGACGGTCTGAGCTTCCGATAATCCACACAGAAACGGAGACTCCTATCTTTCTTCCGCACCAAGACTACTGGAGCAGCCCAAGGACTTTGACTCTCCTGGATCACCTGGTTTTCCAACGTGCTGGCCACCATATCCTTCACCTCCTGGTACATTTTAGACGGGATTTGCCGGTAACGTTCCCTGATCGGTGCAGCATTGCGGGTGGGGATTTCGTGTTCGATGGTGGAGGCACACCCGAAGTCCTCATCATGTCTCGAGAAGGCCTCCTGAAACTCCCAAAGGGTGTCTTCCAGCAACTTCTGTTGTCCTGGAGTCAGGATCTTGCAGTTCACCCCCATCCGGGCCATGATCACTCGACCGTTCCACTCTGCTGTCGGGGTCTCCCTTTGATGGACCTCTACAGCATAGGTCCAGGCTGATCTCCTATCTGCCCGTAGCGCGAAGCTCCTCCACCGAGGAATATCCCCTTCGGACACAAACTTCGGCCAGCAAGATATTCCCAGAAACGGTTAACTCACAGTCTTCAACGTTGAGGCAGCGTACAGGTACACATCCATCCTTCACAATAGCCAGGGCCCGGGCTACCAGTGGATGAGTCTGCGTTTCTTCTTGGTAAGCGGACTCGATCAGGACCTCCAGTCCATTCAGTCGTCGTCCAGCCCCAACCGGCAGCATCAATATTTGCTCATGTCGAAGCAGGATCTTCTCCGGGGTCCTCCGCGGCACCCTCATGTGTCCAATGGGATGACCAGACATATCGCCCTTTTGCAGACTACAGCTTCTCACCATCTGCTGTAGAACCTTCTGGGTTGGCCGGTGTGTGGTGGCCTGTTGCCAATACCTTGGCCCTTCTTTGGCATAAAGTTGGTGGTCTAGGTCCCTCAGTACATTCATACATAGTGTCACATCCATCCCTCTCCAGGACGAATGATCCACCAGCACGACCCCCTTCTTGCCGACGTCTTGCCCACACAGCCAGACCCGCATCCAGACTATTCCTCAGACGTCCATTTCTCTGTTATTGGCAGCCGTGAGCTTGATGACGTTCCCGTCTTCCAGCTCCATCATATGTCCAAAGTGTCTTTCAAAGAACTCCAGAGGCATAAGGATGCACTCCAACCCTGTATCAACTAGGCAGCGTACCTTCTGGCCTTCCAACTCAGCTTCCATATTGGGGCTGCTGGCATACAGGTCGTCCTCATGCTTAGGGCTTCTGGTGTACCGCCACAGGACGCCCAGCTACTGCCGCGGTCAGAAGTTTAATGTCGGCTCGGACTTCATCTGTTCTGGGCACTCTCTGGCCATGTGGCCGTACTGTCGATGAGCCCAACAGAGGGGTCCCCTTGTGACGTGCCCCCGCAGCTGAGTTATCCTGAGTGGAGTGGCGCGAGGTGCTGAGGTCATTTCCAGAGACCGGGGAGATTCGGCCTTCATCTGGGACACTTCCAGCCGAAGTTCTCTTAATTCTGTCTGCAGGGCCTGGGCCACATCCTTTAGGGATTCTGAGTCTTCAGATGCAGACTGACCTCTTGTAGCATGGGTACTACTCACTATTCTCACCGCCACAGGTATGCACTCCTCCTCTCTGTCCACGGCGGCTAAGTAGATGTTGTAGAATGTCATGTTGGGCCCCGTCCGGGTCATCTCTTGCAATTTGTCCTGTAAGAACTTGTTGGAGAGCCCCACTATGAACTGGTCTCGTAGTAGCCGGTCCACCTCCCGGAAAGCTCCCATGGCCTCTGGATCTCGCCACTGTATTTCATTTAGCATCTCCTGTAGGGCATTGGAGTATTGCATCAGGGTCTCGCCCTCTTGCTGTGGTCGGATGAAGAAGTGGCTCCGCAGCTGCACTACTTTAGCACGCCCCCCTTGGGCTCTCTCCAGCAGGGAGAAGATTTTCTCTAGGGTGTCTCTCTCAGATTCGGGCCTTACCATTACTGTCCATCTGATGTCACCCTCTAGAGCCCCCAATGCAACCTCTGCCCGCAGCTCGGACGTCAGGTTACACATTCTAACCGCACTTCGCACTCTTTCAGTCCAGTCCTGCAACGTCATATATTTACCGTCAAATTTTGGCAGGTGACTCAACAGCGCCCCCACGGGAATGTACCCTACTGGTATGGGCAGGGCGGGGGCAAGCTGTATCAGCAGTGTTGGGGCAACTTGGCCTTGCACCGGCGCAGCCTGAGCTGGGTCCTGGACGAGTGCCATTGGCGCCGGGGGATCTCCCGCCGCATTCCCGTCCATGATGGTAGCTGTATCCTGCCAACTACGCCAAGTTATAAGTCGTGTACCGGGGTGGGCTCCCCAGGATACAGTGAAGTCACGAACGAGGAAAGCAACCCCAACACCAGCTTTTGTCACAGAATTTTACTTAGATGTGCCAAATAAACACAACCACAAATGCTGGAAACATACAATAAATTTACATACACCCAGCTCAAAGGCTGAGACCCTTGTGCTGCACAGCACGGCGCCTTCTGATGGATGAAGGTAGAAATTGAAGTAATTTACCTACTGGCGGGCACAAATAAGCTACCACACCTTACCTGTTATTACCCTAAAAGAGCAGGAATCAGTGTATGGGTGTATGGTATGGGCTAGCCTGCGGTGCAGCACAACAGTTTACAATCTTACACAATTCTACAGTATTCCCTCTCCCATAACTGGTCCTGTAGCACGTGCCTGAGTATACCTTCTGAGCAAAACGCCAGTCTGGCTTGAGTTTGTAGGATTTTATCAGCCAATAATCAGTAACAACACTTGTGGCCTGACACAAAAAGAGACCCTAACTAACTAACTATAGGCCTGGACTCAGTCTCAAGGTGCCAACACTGAAATGAGGTGCGTGCACGATCTTACCGACCTGGTTCTGCTTTGTATTCGCTGGTGACTCTGAACAGAACAAATGTCTCTCCAACAAGCATGCGGTCTCGCTGTATATGTTGCTTAGTTCCTCTACCCTCATCAGCCTTCCTGGCAGCAATCTCATCAGCATTCCTGGCAGCAATCTCATAAGCATTCCTGGCAGCAATCTCATCAGCTTCCTGGCAGCAATCTCATCAGCTTCACTCAGCTGCAGCTCTGGTTACTGAGGGACGCTTTCACACCTGGATGTCATCAGATTCTCAGCTCACACGGCCCCTTATTCACCATGCTCCAAAACATGGCTTCTCTCTCTCCTTCCTGTTCTTTCCAACTCTGTGTGCAAAACCCCACCTCTTCATGAATATACAAATATCTATGCAGTCTGAGGCTGTGTTAGAAAAACAGTGATATCTTATGGCTAAACCGCAGAATGTCAGTCAAAACATTAATTTACTTCTACACAAACAGTATTCAAACAATGAGAGCTGTTTCCCCATCTCACACATGCAGTTCCCCCCAGCCTTCCTAAATACTTACCTGAGCCTGATCTATCGCCGTGCATAAGAGCAGCAGCTGTCTCAGCTCTCTCTCCTCATTGGCTCCTGCTGCTGTCAATCACAGCCTGTAAGAAGAGAGCAAGGATCAGGGCCAAGCCAGTCAAGAGGCGTTCTGTGAACACACTGAGCGAGCACTCACGAGTGCCCCTATAGCAAGGGACTTGCTAGGGGACACTCAGCAGGGAGATGAGCCAAAAGCACTAGCGGAGGACTCAAGAAAAGGGGCTATGTGCACAGAGAAGGTACAAATACTATGTTTGTTATTTTAAGGAAAAAAAAATTCAGCTTTAGAATCACTTTAAGTCACATACTCCCCAGACAGCACTTTATTCCTACTGCTCAGTCTGATAGCCAACATTATTCAATGTATTTTCTCTAACCCAGGTCAGGAGGACCAGGAGGGACCCACCTCAGTCTGTGATTGGACAGTAAATGGAGAAGCAGCTCAGCTATAAGCTAATCTCTTTATTGCTCTTTCTCCTCCTACCTGCTTGCTACTTATCAGCACATGACCTGATTGGCTCCTCATGATGCTTCTTCCTCTCACACTGCTTGCATTCAGGGGCGGACTGGCCATTTGGAGACTCGGGCACTGCCCGAGGGCCCGGGGTCAGTAGGGGGCCCCATGAGATGCCCCTGGTACCTTTTTCATAGGCTTTTTTGAGTTTGGGCAAGGACACAGGGGCCCCATGATCCCCTATTGCCCGGGGGCCCCATGAGTTGTCAGTCTGCCCCTGCTTGCATTTAAAAATTTTATTTAATGATGTATTATGATGCATTACTATGATGTATCACAAAGTTTATTACATTTCTGTGTATTATTATATTTGCTTAGAGTTCAGCTTTAAAGATTGTTTCATGGTGTTTTTATAGATGTTTTTTTCTCTTTTTATTGCCATTTATTGATCATTGGGTGCCAGCAAACAAATTTCTTCTACAGTATTTGCTTCTAAAGGCGATTTTGGAAGGGATATCTTCCTGATCAGAAGCTGACGGTGAATTTGAGTGATCCTGTGGTCATTTTTTATTATTATCAGTCATATGCAACCAAACAGAAGGTTTAAATTCTTTTAAAACATCTGTGAGCTGCAGCTTCCTCTTTTATTTTATAGCTATCTTATGTACATTTCTTTCTTCACCAATGTCTCCAAGATCAATGTGTAAACACTGCAGTGTGGGCGAGTAACCATCTGCTGCAGAATGTACCTTATTCTAACACATGGAGGGCAATTTAGAAGAACAGTTTTCCCCAAGATAAATGAAGATTTTACCACATAAATCTTTTCAGTAGTAGATGTTAACTGTTTTTACACACTAGCTATATTTTGAGAGCTGATTTATGAAAGCATGAAAGCCAGGTGCGTACTGTGTGCCCCAGATCACTTTTATTATACTAGCCCCATGAACACAAATTGTTATCATTTTGTAGAGCTCAGATAATATTTTTAAAAAGGTATGTCCTATTGATATGTTTTTTGTTTTTTTTTTCAAGATGTTTTGAGCAAAAAAAAATGCTTTTTAAAGATGAATTCTAGACAGATATAAAAGACACAAATTAATGAAACACTATAATCATTAAGATTTTGTTAAATGTATTTTTTAAATGCAAGCAGTATAAGTACCTGAATTTAACCTGGTATCAGTCTTTGCAATTCCGGTACAGCAGGGATGGAGTTTAAAAGGAAGAAGCATTACAAGGAGCCTATCAGATCATGTACTAATAATGAGCATGCTGATAGAAAGAGAAAACAGAGTGACAAAGATGAGCTCATCACTGTGCTCCTTTTACTGTTCAGTCAGATTCCGGGGTGGTTCCAGGAGAACCTGGGCTCAAAGCAAGTGGCTTGAATGATGCAGACATTAAACTGCAAACAGCTAGTGGCAGAAAAAAGTACCACAGGAGATCACTCGATTGAATTTGAATAATGCAGTAAAATGTTTTTTTGTTTTTTTTTATATTGTTGTTTTTGGCTAGAAGTCTGTTGTAAACCTCTCAATGTATCAGCAATGGCAATAATGTATTTAAATTTGATCTCATAGGAGAAAGACAAAAAAATGTTGAGCTCTTAGCTGTTAGAAACCTGGTTATTGAAGAAATGAACACTAAAAGATTGATATTATAACCGTTATGAAGAAATGCTTTTGATTAATATATGCAGTTAATACATATAGCGGTCGTATTCTTTTTTCTCAAAGAAGGTCAATTGCGCTTAAGATATCTTCGGTAAATCTTGTTCTCCCATTAGTTCGGCATGTACTTGAAGGATTGAATATAGCATATAACCACAAGTGTATCAAGGAACTCTGTTAAAAAAACCTCCCTCACGGGGAGAAAAGATAGGAGCCTCTCGTAGTGTAGTAAAGTTAATTTATTTTAAAAACCGCTTTAAAATTGTACTTACATAGAGTAAAATCATCCAAACATAAATACTGGAAAAAGGAACACTGGATTGCACTCCACCTGCGTTCCACCGATCGGAAGTTACATATCACGTAAGCTCTTCCCTACGCATTTCATTGGCAATGTCTGACATCAGGGGTCACATGGCTGGACACTCACTTTATTTACAAGCTGTAGCCCCCATCATGCTCCCACTCAATCCAATCAGAATCAAAGCCATCCTACATCCCAGCTGAAATATTTGCCCAAATTGGATTTATATATTGTACTCTGCAATTATCAACCTATATTTTAGGGATATATATAATTTGATCATTTCCAGTCATCAATCCTCCTTCCATTTACTGAGAACATCTAGTAGTAAGATACCAAAGATGTTCACTACAAAAAATAAACTCAATGTTGACATCTAGTGGATGCTTATGTTATTGCATATGAAGTAACAAATTAACCCGAATAAATGACCAGAGCCATGGCTAGATGCCTCCCTCTTACATTGTAAGCTCCAAAGAGCAGGGCCCGCCTAACCCTCTTGTATTGAACTGTATTGTTTTTGTATTGTCTCCCGTTATATTGTAAAGTGCTGAGCAAACTGTTGGCGCTATATAAATCCTGTATAATAATAGTAATTCCAATGGATAATCAATTAGATGTAGAACCCCCTAATGGTTGAATTGCAAATTGCAATTCCAATGAATAAGCAATGTAATTTATTAATTGGATTATTTGGGTGCAATTACAGTCATAATTAAAGTATATTAAAAATTAGAAATAACACAATTCAAATCAATATCTACATTAAGGCCTGCAGGACAAAGTATTAAATTAAAAAATCCATGTTGTTTCGTTAATAGAAATGGTTTGTTTTAATTTAGTACCTCTTCAATCCCTTTCAACTTTATCAATGCCACAAAACATCAAAACACCAAGATCTCTATCATGATGTATCCTAAAATCATTCGATACACTATGTTGAGGAAAACCTATTTTTCTACTATTTATATGTTAATTTATTCTGACTCCTAATTTCCTTGTAGTGTGCCCTACATACTGAATCCCACTGGGAAAAATCATTGGATTCAGGTGTTCCAATCACCTCCATGGCCACAGATGTATAAAATCAAGCACCTAGGCATGCGGGCTGCTTCTAAAAACATTTGTGAAAGAATGGGTCTGTCTCAGGAGCTCAGTGAAATCAAGCGTGGTACCGTGATAGGTTGTCACCTGTGCAATAAGTCCATCCATGAAATTTTCTTGATACTAAATAGTCCGCGGTCAATTGTTAGTGGTATTATAACAAAGTTGAAGCAACTGGGAACAACGGCAACTCAGCCACGAAGTGGTATTCATGTAAAATGACAGAGTGGGGTCAGCGCATGCTGAAGCGCACAGTGCACAGAAGTCGTCAAATGTCTGCTGAGTCAATAGCTAAAGACCTCCAAACTTCATGTGGCCTTCAGATTAGTACAACAGTGTGTAGAGAGCTTCATGGAATGGGTTTCAATGGCCGAGCAGCTGTATCCAAGCTTTACATCACCAAATGCAATGCAGAGCGTCTGATGCAATGGTGTAAAGCATGCCACCACTGGACAAGTGGAGACGTGTTCTCTGGAGTGACAAATCACGCTGGCAATCCGATGGACATGTCTGGGTTTGGCAGTTACCAAGAGAAAGGTACTTGTCTGACTTCATTGTTCCAAGTGTAAAATTTGTTGAAGGGGGCAGGGGTGGACTGACAACTCATGGGGCCCCCGGGCAATTGGGGATCATGGGGCCCCTGTGTCCTTGCCCACACTCAAAACACACCCAAAAAAGCCTATAAAAAAAAAAAGGTACCAGGGGCATTTTATGGGGCCCCCTACTGACCCTGGGCCCTCGGGCAGTCCCTGAGTACTCGAATGATCAGCCCCCCTGGAAGGGGGGATTATGGTGTGGGTTTTTTTTTCAAGAGTTGGGCTTGGCCCCTTAGTTCCAGTGAAGGGAATTCTTAAGGCGTCAGCATACCAAGACATTTTGGACAATTTCATGCTCCCAACTTTGTGGGAAGAGTTTGGGGATGGTCCCTTCCTGTTCCAACATGACTGCACACCAGTGCACAAAGCAAGGCCCATAAAAACATGGATGAGCCCTAATCTCAATCCAACAGAACACCTTTGGGATGAATTAGAGCGGAGACTGCGAGCCAGGCCTTCTCGTCTGACATGAATGCCTAACCTCACAATTGTGCTTCTGGAAGAATGGTCAAATATTCCCATAGACACAATCCTAAACCTTGTGGACAGCCTTCTCAGAAGTGTGGAAGCCGTTATAGCTGCAAAGGGTGGGCCAACTCAATACTGAACCCTACGGACTAAGACTGGGATGCCATTAAAGTTCATGTGCGTGTAAAGACAGGCGTCCCAATACTTTTGGTAATAGAATGTATGTCAGTATTAGGCACTTTATTTATTAAATTGGCATTATTTATTTATTATTGCCCATAGTTTATGTGGAAGGAAGGCACTTTGTGTAAAAATATTTTTTACATTGGTTTTTGCACCTAATCTACATTTGTATGAATTTATGCATGCATTTAGTTGCTAATATCACACATCGTTTATGCTGGAGGAAGAGATCCTTTGTACACTCTAATTATTTATGAAAGGATTTACTAAGTGCAGTTTATTTTTGTTTGTCCTTATTATAGGCTTACCTATAGATATAAAACAACAAAAGGGAGTTTACTCCCATTTTAACCTGCACAGGAAAACAGAAAATGTTCCTGACTGGCTAGTGTGAACCAGCAAAACTGACTGCACCTAAATTAAGGTAAACACTATACATGTGTAGCACTCTCTTGGAGTGCTAGAGAGGTAAATTTAGTTAGGGTTCATGTAACTGAAGTGAGCATATCTTTTTGGGTTTACTGTAGGCAGGCTGGAGGGCTCTACAGGTTGGGCCTCTGGCACCTCCCCCTGGTTGTGGAGTCTTCCAGAAGATTCTAGAAGCTAGTGGGCAGAGGGGTAGAGACCAAGATCTGCAAATTCATGGAAGTCTGACCGATCCCAGGCAAGGGGACTGGCAGTGTGGGATATATATGGTATAAATATGAGAGATCCTAGCCAGCAGGGGAGTCTGGTGATAGGGTGGAAGATGGAGTTTTGAGGTTTGTGAGGCCTGGGAGGGGACCCCTGAGAAGGGGGGCTCTGCCTTCAGGCTGGAGCTGAGGAGGAAGGAAGGAAGGAGAAGAAGCTGGATACAAGGGACAGAGTGAGTACCTCTACACCTCCAAGGCCTTTAGGGGAGAATGCTGCCAGATGCAATATCTAGCATGCTTTCATGGGGACAGTGTCACAGCTAACCTAATCCCTTGCTCTGGGACACTTATCCAAAGCAGCCAGGTGGGCTAGCATGTTCTCCCCAAGTAATGAGACTTCATCAGATCACAAAAAGGGGACTTAGTGCTCCTTAAAGTAACTTTGCTACTGATCATTACAGGGACTGATACCACTCCAGCTGGAATAACATCCAGGATCCATTTTTTGTACATAAATGCAGGAAGTTTGTCAAACTGTTCTTTCTAGTTAAGTTGAGCATCCTATAACCCCTATCCAAGTTATTTTCCTAAATAAAACAACAAAAGCAAGCTTATGGAATGGATTTTCGACTATTTGTGTTTTCCAAAAATGTGTGTTGCCTGGCTGTATAGGAAGTAGGGGGGTCCCAAAATCCAGTAGTTCCTTAGAGGGTAGCGCTACATGTGGGGGCATCGGTCTGGGATTTCCTTATAGCAACCTGCATAACTGTTGCTTGTAGCAACCTCCAGTAGAGGAGGTCACAAACCCTAGCTAAACAAGCCAGAGAGGAAATATTTTGTGTAGTATACTTTTTAAAATTGTGAATAATTTTTGGAAAGCATGCTGTCACCTGTCGTTACTCGTAGTGATCTCCTGTATTGGGAGGTCACAGTGGGTTTTGGAATGCCTTAAGCACACTTGCATGCAGAGTTGCATTTTGCCTAATTTGCTGCAAGCTGGGAAACAGTGTGTGTCTTGTGCGAAGTTTAGACTGCTGTTGCCTGTAGCAACCATGCCAATTGCACATGTGGACTACAAGTGCCATCCAGCTACCCAACAGTGGCTAGGATCAATTACTGTCCTGCATTAAATCCTGTAAAGTCAGTGGGAACTATGTTGATCTACATGCCTTCAACGGTAGCAACCATGGGGGGCTATCACCTTCATGTGGATTATAAATACTCCTCAGTCGTGTGTTATGCTGTTCCTGGTTGCCCATAGCAACTACAGCGGGCCACAGTTTTTATCAGCATCACCCAGTTGCCCAACAGTGGCTAGGGACAATTGCTACACTTCTACAAGTTCTGCTTGTACCAGAAAAAAATGGACTGACCATGTATTCCTGCAAGGAAACAGTACATTGTGAGCCCACACAATCCATTCCGGTTATGAGAGGGTTAACACAAGCAAGGGAACAGACCTGCAAAACAGTGCTGCTGGCATCATGACTAAGTGAGGGGGGAGGGAAACACCCTTAAGCCCGCCGAGTACCCCTAACACGTGGAGAGAGAGAAGCAAGATGGAGGATGGTGTGTAAGTGTACCCCATGTATTCTGTCATGACTGAATCGCAGGATATGGTCCTGGTGGACACGGGAGTGCATCTTGAGCACCAAGGGGGGTTCACCCTCAGGCTGGTTTAATGAATGGAAAGGGTGTGTTTGATGTGCCCTGGCTGCTGGAGACCCACTGCCATGGTCAGTTCTTGGATCAAGTGCGGGCACTGTAGGGAACAGTTAATGAGGCTGACAACTAGCTATCTGGCACCCGTTACCTAGAGTGAGGATTTGTAGTCAGGCCTGTGCACGGAACAGCCGATGAAAGAGTCCCGGGTGGCCAGAAAGTGCCAGGAAGGATTTCGAGAGCGGGGTTAAATCTCAGGACAGAGATTCCCCCATGAAGTTAAAATACACCTGTAGCAGGGTCAAGACTGAGGACAGAGATTCATGAAGTTCAAGTATGCCAACGGCAGGGCTGGAAGCCCATTGCCACTTACAGCTTGGTGGGAGACATTGCCGGTGCCCACAAGTGCTGCTCAGCAGGATCAAGCAAGTGTTCCAGAAAGGCCGGCTGTGTTCCTATACCCTGTCAGCCCCACTTGGAAGGAGCCAGACCATGATGACAGTTCATCTTTAGGTGAGCCAGCGGGGAGTGGCAGTGTTGGTGGAGTAGCTTGGGGATCACCCAGACTGCAGGCAGAGTTTGAGCTCCTGGAAGCAGACTGTGATGAGTGGTCCCCGGCTAGTGAGTCAGAAGAGTGGGACTGGGGAGATACTCCTGAAGAAGCAGAGTCCCTGGCAGGGCAGTCTGAAAGATCTGCCTCATCCAAAGCAACTGAGAGGGCAGCCAAGTGTCAGAAGCATCTAGTGCCCCTGATCCATCACAGCTGCTGGTCTCATTCCAGAATCTTGGTTTTGGCTATTGCGCGCTCTCCCTGTCTGTCCACCTGCAAGGTGATTGATGTGGCCAGTCTCTGGGTGGAGCCCAAACCTGATTGAAGCCAGCTAAGCCTACAGTGTCATGCTTGTGATAGCGCTGGTTACATGTGTCCAAGCCCCCTGTTTGTCTGCCCTGCTAGTTTGGATTCCTTTGTTGATGACCATGGATCGGATATCAACTATTCTCTGAACTCTGCCAGTCTACTAATTACAGATCTGGCTCTCCCTAACTTTGCCTGCCTTGTATCTGGACTGCCAACCGCTAGTACCTGTTTACTGTGCTCAATTCATGCCTGCCCAAGCATGTAGCCAGGCACTATATCATTGTGTATAAGTCCAGGGGCCTACTTGCCTTACGGGTGGAGAGCACAGAAGCTAGTTATAGTGTCTGACCACCTGTGTTAGGGGTAAGCGTGACATTATCACAAGCCTTTAACAAGAAAATGTATTCCGTTCGATGGACTCTAGTTTATTTGCTGAGGAGATTTGTATACCAATACGCCAAGCGCATGAACTGTTTGTGTGTGTAAATGCACCTCAAGCAGTAACGTAGGAACCAGAGCCCAAAAGTTAACTTACCTGACCGCTTTTCTGGTGACCCCCATATGTTTTCCAACTTTTAAAACCACTGTATACTGTACTTTACGCTTAAACCACACTCTTCTGGTTCTGAAACACAGTGGGTTGACCTGATTGTTAAATGGTTGCAGGGGGATCCCCAGTCTTGGGCTTTTAGTCTATCCACAGAAGACCCAGCCTGATGGTTAGCATTTTTTCAGGGCCCTGCGTTTACTCTATGATGATCCTGACTGTGCCCACTCAGCAGAAACTAACCTTAGGTCACTGTGTCAGGGTAAACGCACCACTGAACAATGCAGTTACACTGGTTTCCGCTGCTGAGCACCTGACTCAGGGTGGAATGACCCAGCTCTAAGAAGCCAGTTCAGGTTAAGCTTATTAGACTCCATCAAGGACTCCTTAGTACACTACCCTGAACCAAAGTCATTGAATCAAGCCATGGAAGTAGTGATCCTTTTAGACAGGCGTTTACGGAAAGGTTTACAGAGGTTTGTTCTCTTGCCCCCTTGCACTCTGCCTGTCAGTTCCCCATTAGCCCTTCCTATCCAGGAGGAGCCCATGCAAATTAGTACTACTCATTTATCCTTTGGGGAAAAGGCTAGAAGAGAATCCCAGGGTCTCTGCTTATACTGTGGCAACCATCGCCAGCTGCTCTAATAAGCTGGGAAATGCTAAAAGTCTAGTGCGGGCAAGGTCTGCTTCTTTAGATTATACAGTGCAAAGTTCCAATTTAGTTTGCCATGTTTTCTCATCACCTCTCAGCTTTCATAGATTCTGTGCTGCTAGCAATTTCATTGATAGTGACCTAGCACATCGTCTACAAATTCCCTTGACTAAGGTACACAAACCCTTTTCAATCTTAGCCGATAACTCTCTCTTGTCCATGGG
Organism: Staurois parvus; assembly: GCF_062004578.1. Taxonomy (NCBI): domain Eukaryota; kingdom Metazoa; phylum Chordata; class Amphibia; order Anura; family Ranidae; genus Staurois; species Staurois parvus. The sequence continues at coordinate 2,498,937 of NW_028317937.1, forward strand.
CCTGGTCACCTTGTGCACTGTACCTATTACTCTGACCATTAGGGAATTTCACAGGGAGACAGTCACTTCTACTTGATAACATCTCCTGCTTACCCCTTATCTTAGGTTATCCTTAAACTTTATAACTTGTACATAGATTGGGCTACAGGAAAGATTAAGTCCTGGTCCCAGACCTGCCTCCAGAACTGCATTAAACCTGCTGACTTGTTACTTTTATATGACTTTGCTGGAGCAGAAGACACTGACCAGTTTACTGAATCCTTTACTGGCTACCTCTCCAACCAATTGCCACAGTCTAAATCTTTTCCTCCTAACCACTGGTATATTCTTAAACAGGAAACGCAGGTGCATATAATCATGCACCAAAAGGCCACTAGGAGGGTCAATACCTAACCTTTATTAGGATTTGAATAAATAGTAGGACTAGTGTGTGTTTTTTTTTACATACTCTTAGAGATGTGAATAATTTTTGGTGTTCATCCTCTCTCACTATTTGTTTTGTCCACATGGAGACTATATCTACTTTAGGAGAGGGTTTTCACATCTCTTTCATTTCTCAATGTGATTTGAACCTCTCCTCCATGGTACCTTAGACATGGACAAGACAAATTGTGAGATGTATTATCTCCCATTTGTCCTTTGGAGGATGTAAATGTTTTTTGGTCTTCATCCCAATAGTGTATAGAAAAGACACACAACAGTCCCACTATTTATTAAAATCCTAATAAAGGTTAGGTATTGACCCTCCTAGTGGCCTTCTGTTGCGTGGGTATACGTGGGTGGGTATACGCACCTTTGTTTCCTGTTTAGGAACATGTACTGTACATGCCATATTTTGGGAGTTTTGGAATTGTCAAATATAGTAGGCTTCAGATTAAGTAATATTTAAGATATATGGTATCTTACTCCCCAGAACAATTGATGGGGGCCCTTTCCCTTGACCTTTTGGACTCTATTTTAAATTCTAAGTCTAGGCTAAGTCTTGTGCTCTGCCCAATATACCCCCTGGAAAGCTGCTTGTTCCCCTCCACTTTAGGCTTAAAGTGCTTTCAGAGGCACATAATGCTAAGCACCTCGAGATTGCTAAAACAGTTTCTTTGGTTTGTCATGGACTTTGGTGGCCCTCTCTCCAAAAGGAATCCTGTTCCTATGTAAAAGCTTACAAAACCTGTGCTTAAGCCCTCAAAAGTCAAGCCAAGTAGATTACCTCTACTTTTGCCTGTCCTTAGATGCACAGCCAGGCTAACTTGTCCTCAAGTTCTGCTGCCTCTACATCAGCCGGTGCAGGTCCAGTCTGCCTTTGTTCTGACAGGTGGTGAAGTGAAGGGTTATGTGCAGGGGTGGACTGCCCGAGGTCCCAGGGTCAGTAGGGGGCCCCATAAGATGCCCCTGGTACCTTTTTCATAGGCTTTTTTGAGTTTGGGCAAGGACACAGGGGCCCCATGATCCCCCATTGCCCGGGGGCCCCATGAGTTTTCAGTCCGCCCCTGGTTATGTGTCCATGCAAAGCTGGGGACACGATCCTTCACTTCCCCTAGTACATGCACCACCTAGTGTACACAAAGCACATAGGCACACATGTAACCCTTTGATTGCCCTAGATGTTAACCCCTTCCCAACCAGTGTCATTAGTACAGTGATCCGTGCATATTCTAGCACTTATCACTCTATTGGTGTCCCTCTTTCCAACAAAGTGTTAGAGTAAAAATGTCCATCAAAATATCTCAGTTATATGTTTACTGCTGCTCGAGGTAGAGAGGCCCCCAGTCTCCAAGCACAACTCCTCCTGTAGGTGCTAGCCCTGCTCGTGTGCTGCATAGATGAGAACAAAGGAAGTCCAATCAGCTGCACTCCAAACAATCCACCTTATTGAACAAGGGTAAAACCAATACAGACAGTGGAAATACAGTGGGGGACTGGCAGGTAAACACATTTCATGCTAAAGACGGAGCTTATTACCACAAATACTGCAGTCCCGCCATAAGTCGCTGATCACCGCCATTACTAGTATAAAATAAATTCTAGTATATGTTCCATAGTTTGAAGATGCTATAACTTTTGCACAAGCCAATTAATCCCTTCCTGACCAGGCAATTTTTTGCTACGTGTCTTTCCTTAAACAAAATGCCAATACATGTAAATTAATTGGTTTATGTGACAGGTATAGCGTCTACAAATGGCGGTATATATACTGGAATTATTATTTATTTTTTATATTAGTAATGGCGGGGATCAGTGACTTATAGCAGGACTGTGGCAGGCATTCTGATGCTGGGGGGGGAACTGAATAACGGTCACTGAAATCCCCAGTGACACTAATACAGTGACCAGTGTGAATAAAAAGCACTGAAACTATACTAAGAAAGTTAGGTTTTCCGCGTAATTGCCAACATCCCTAATATCAGATTCATTTATGATAAACACTCCCCCTGGGATTAGAATTTTTTAGGCAATATAAGGACAAAGTTTTTATTAAAAAAAAGCAATTAACCACTTGACCTCCAGAGGATTTACTCCCCTTAATGACCAGGCCTCTTTTTGCTACTCGGCGCTGCACTAATTCAACTGATAATTGCACGGTCATGCAATGCTGCACCCAAACGAAATTTACGTCCTTTTTTTCACACAAATAGAGATTTCTTTCGGTGTAATTTGATCACCTGTGCACTTTTTATTTTTCACGCTATAAACAAAAAAAAGCCAAACATTTTGAAGAAAAACAATATTTTTTACTTTACTATATATTTTTTATAGCTGAAACTCAAAGTTGGTTATAAATTTAGGCCAAAATGTATTCTGCTCCATGTTTTTGGTAAAAAAAAATCCCAATAAGTGTATATTGATTGCTTTGTGTGGAAGTTATAGCGTCTACAAACTATGGTATAAATACTGCAATTTACGCCATTTTTCTGCTATACAGCGCTGTGCTAGTTTAACGGACAATTGCGCGGTCATGCAATACGGTACATAAATGAAATTTACATCCTTTTTTTCCCCACAAATTGAGCTTTCTTTTGGTGGTATTTGATTGCCTGTGCGGTTTTTAGTTTTTGCGCTATAAAAAAAAAAGTTTGACAATTTTGAGGAAAAAACAATATTTTGGACATTTTGCTATAAAACATGTCCAGTAAAAAAAAAAATGCAAAAATCAAATTTAGTCATAAATTTCTGCCAAAATGCATTCTGCGACATGTCTTTGCTAAAAAAAAAAAAACCAATACGTGTAAATTAATTTATTTACGTGAAAGTTATAGCGTTTACAAATGGCGGGAAAGATACTGGGATTTTTAGGGGTTTTTTTTTATACTTATAATGGCGGCGATCAGTGACTTATGGTGGGACTGCGGCGGACATTCTGACATTGGGGGGTACTGACTTGGGGTCACTGACATCCCCAAAAACACTAATACAGTGATCAGTGCAAAAAAAAAAAAACACTGACACTGTACTAATGGCACTGGGGAGGAAGGGGTTAACTTTATTTTGCAGGGAAGGGTTATCTGAGTGAGGGGAGTGTTTTACTAGGGGGCGGGGGTGTGTGCTGGATGGGACAAGGCTGATCGAGAGAGAGAAACTCTTCTTTCTCGATCAGCTCGTCCTCGAGCTGTCAGAGAAGTGACAGACAGCACAGCTACTGCAGCTGTGCTGTCTGTAACTGTTTGCCGCCGATCACCAGGAAACAGCCGGTAAAGACCGGCTGTGACCCGGCGACTGACATCCGCGGCGGTGATCGGCGGGACAGATAGGGGGCATGCGCGAGGCACGCCGCCGCCCTATCTGTTTACAAAACGCGTTTTAAAACGTGGTTTTGCCTGCCAGTGCCGCCCCACTCCCCGCTCAGACCAAAAAGAAGGCCGGCGCCCACAGATACGTCGGCATCGGCCTGCGCATGCCGGGCGCCACCAACAGTAACCCAGGATAATGAGGCCATCAATTTTAGGCCCTTTTTAGATGGCTTTGTGTCTGGGGGGAATGGAAAAATAATGAATATACCAACAATGGGTATTCTTCCTTCGCCAGGCCCAGGTATCACATATCTCATTGTTTTCTCCTGCATAATTTGGGGTGCTGTGTCACTCTGCCTCTGTTTGTATAATTCTTGTTAGGGGTTATATCGCCTTTTGACTAGAATATGTCTATTTTCTGACACATAAACATCTATATTTGTGCCTTTATATCCCTTTTTGTTCTGGTTTTGTCCCATTTCCTATTACGTTTTCCTAGCTGCGACATGGTTGCATGCATCCTTAACAGCAGCATTGTTATGCATACTCATGGTTGGCAGCAAATTGTTTTTTGGATTGTCTTCTTTTGTTTATGCTTGTTGTTACTAATGTGTACATATTTTCATTCACCATTAGGGATCCCCCTTATCCCCAGTTACTGCTGGTGGCGCCCACCATGTGCAGGCCAACATATCTGTGGGCACAGGCCTTGTTGCTAGTCTGAGCGGGGGGTTGCCCTTTTGGTTGCTTCGGTTGCGTCCACTGGGTGTCTCGTCCCTTTCTCAGACCTCCGTGTGCCAGTAGGCGTCTGACGTGTGACGCCATGCTGACATGTCGGTGGGCAGGGCTCCGCCTGCACGCTGTTCACCGAGGGGATCGCAAAAGGGTTTTATTTTTTCTTTATAGACCCTACGATTTACTTTTTTCAATTGTTTTCTATCCCTCTGCTGGCCCTCAGGCGATCCCAGCGTCTGTTTTCTAGGGTTTTTGGGGAAATCTCCTCATCCCTGCTTTCCAATCAGGGAGGGGTGTGGGATATGGTGATATATGGCCACATTGGTTCTGATAACCCTCTCCCACTCCGATGGTGCTGTATCTTAATATTTCAGCTGTATTGGTATTATGCGAGAAAAGTGTTTTTCTTTTTTTTCTTTTGTATAATGTAAAAAATGTATATTCTTAATTTTGCTACAGATCTTATCATATTGTATGCAGAGTTACCCCTGAAGAAGGAGCATTGCCTCCGAAACGCGTCCGGTACGCGATCAAGAGTCTCTGCTTGCATAAATACAATGTTGTACATCAGTTTCCTGTAATATTTGACTGATATGTGGAAATTATGTGTTATCTTTTAAATGTTATGTAATCAAGGTTATTTTTAATTCCTTTTTTAAGAAAAACTTTTTCCTTATATTGCCTAAGACTGTTCGTTTATCGGCAGATTTTTGATCTGAAAGAATAATCGGCCGATTTTCACACTGTTAGTGGGGCAATGGCATCGGCTGATTTTCAAGGTTCCTCCTCATTTCTTTTATTGGTCATGCTGGAAAATTTGTGAAAAACGGACGATTTTCGCAATCATTGGTGGCAACAGAGTGACCGATGTTTTGTTTTTCGGACAATAAACAAACTGTCTATGGCCTGCATAAGGCTGGATTCACACCACCACATCCTTTGTATTTGGCTTGTCTTTATGCATATTAAATGCACTTGAGATGATGTGCATTGACATCCATTTTTCTTATCCTAATTCATGTTGTAGTATTGTGACGCACTGCAGTGTGTTACACTGTGTTTAAATGTAGCTTGTTTAATTTTCACAGTACAATGAATTTTGGCCTGGTATTGGGCCTGGCATTGTATTGGTGCAGCCCAAAACATGTTGTGTAAATGGGCTCGAAGGAAAATGGAGGCTAAAATTTAGACAACTTGTAGTAGTTTTATAGAAGTCCTCTAGAGGTTGCTGTGCTCATACGAATTTGGCAAAATCCTTACAGAAAATTAAAAGCAGTGTCAGGTCTACTAGTAGTGAGAGAATCAGTATGCAAAACAGGTTAATCATCAGGCTACAACTTGTATTTATCTGAGTATTTGTATGCAGATTTTTCCAGTCCGCAGAGACATATTTAGCATAATGATCCATACATAGTTCATTCCTGAGCTCTGTGATTCTGCAGACCTATATGAAAATAATGAGGCTAAGCAAACATTTTACAAATCACAGATACAGATTTCTAAATGTTTGCATGAGCAGTACAGAAAAAAAAGGTAAAAAAATTAGCTATAGAAATTATGCCTATTTAGGATTACACAATGGTCAGCTAGGGGTTAAAGGAAAAAAATTTAAAGAAGCTCCACCAAAAAAAAAGATAAAAATAAATAGCCTGTATAAAGTTAACATAAACAAGCTACAATTTTCATCATCAATCCGGAGATTTCCCCCACAGTACTTTTTTCTGAAGCTAGATGTCCTCAGCTTGATGATTAGCATAATTTAAAGAGTAACTCCACTTTCGTGAAAAAAAAATATGCAAATAAATAATATAGCCTATACAATTGCAACAAAAATCTTGTTGTATTTGAATGTTATTAAAAATTACCGGCACCTTGTAATGCAATATGGCTATCTGGCTATCTATTCCTACTTGTGTGATTGGCTTACTGATCTTCCCAGAAATCTGCACTAAGATACAAGTCAAATTTTGGGCATCCTGTGCAATGAGGGCTGTCAAACTGGAGGCCCTCCAGCTGTTGCCAAAGGCAGAAGCATCATGTGACTTGTAATTTTGCAACAGCTGGGTGGCCATTAGTTTGACACCCCTGCTCTAAAGGAAAGCATGTCTAAAGGGATGCAGACCCTGCAGTTTTCCTCAGAGCACTGCAGGTGCAGCAGCTGATAGATAATTCCTCCCACTGACACCAATGACGGGGCACTGCTCCTCCCACTGACACCAATGACGGGGCACTGCTCCTCCCACTGACACCAATGACGGGGCACTGCTCCTCCCACTGACACCAATGACGGGGCACTGTTCCTCCCACTGACACCAATGACGGGGCACTATTCCTCCCACTGACTCTAATGATGGTGCACCATCATTAGTGTCTGTGTGTGAGGAATCGTGCCCCATCCTTGGTGTCAGTGGGAGGAATAGTGTCCCATCATTGGTGTCAGTGGGAGGAATAGTACTCCATCATTAGTGTCAGTAGAAGGAATAGTGCCCTATCATTGGTGTCAGTGGGAGGAATAGTGTCCCATCATTAGTGTCAGTGGGAGGAATAGTGTCCCATCATTAGTGTCAGTAGAAGGAATAGTGCCCCATCATTGGTGTCAGTGGGGGGAGGAATAGTGCCCCATCATTAGTGTCAGTGTGAGGAATAGTACTCCATCATTAGCGTCAGTGGGAGGAATAGTGCCCCATCATTAGTGTCAGTGGGAGGAATAGTGTCCCATCATTGGTGTCAGTGGGAGGAATCGTGCCCCATCATTGGTGTCAGTGGGAGGAATCGTGCCCCATCATTGGTGTCAGTGGGAGGAATCGTGCCCCATCATTGGCGTCAGTGGTAGGAATAGTGTCCCATCATTAGTGTCAAAGGCAGGAATAGTGTCCCATCACTGGTGTCAGTGGGAGGAATCGTGCCCCATCATTGGTGTCAGTGGGAGGAATCGTGCCCCATCATTGGTGTCAGTGGGAGGAATCGTGCCCCATCATTGGTGTCAGTGGGAGGAATCGTGCCCCATCATTGGTGTCAGTGGGAGGAATAGTGTCCCATCATTGGTGTCAGTGGGAGGAATAGTGTCCCATCATTGGTGTCAGTGGGAGGAATAGTGTCCCATCATTGGTGTCAGTGGGAGGAATAGTGTCCCATCATTGGTGTCAGTGGGAGGAATCGTGCCCCATCATTGGTGTCAGTGGGAGGAATCGTGCCCCATCATTGGTGTCAGTGGGAGGAATCGTGCCCCATCATTGGTGTCAGTGGGAGGAATAGTGCCCCATCATTGGTGTCAGTGGGAGGAATAGTGCCCCATCATTGGTGTCAGTGGGAGGAATAGTGCCCCATCATTGGTGTCAGTGGGAGGAATAGTGTCCCATCATTGGTGTCAGTGGGAGGAATAGTGTCCCATCATTGGTGTCAGTGGGAGGAATAGTGTCCCATCATTGGTGTCAGTGGGAGGAATCGTATTCCATCATTGGTGTCAGTGGGAAGAATTGTGCCCCATCGTTGGTGTCAGTGGGAAGAATTGTGCCCCATCGTTGGTGTCAGTGGGAGGAATAGTGCCCCATCATTGGTATCAGTGACACCAATGATGGGGCACTATTCCTCCCACTGAAACCAATGACACTTACCTTGCTGACCCCTGCTCCAGCCTAGGCTCCTTCCCTCTCCCATCCACAGTCAGCATAGCTGGTTACAGCAGCACCATCTGCACGGCACACTTACCGGTCAGATGTTTTCTTCACTTGCTCTGGAAGCTCCCGCACTCGATCTTTGCACTGCCGCTCAGCTCCTCCTCTACAAGCTCCGCCTTCTCGCAGGTGATTGGCCGCCTGTGTGCCTTTCCTGGGCCACAGTTCTGGCGCCCAATCACCGGTGAGGAGATGGAGCTTGCAGAGAGAGGTACAAGCTGCCATAGGCTGTCCAGTGATCCCGAGGGTGTGGCCAGATGGCAGGGGCAGCATGTCATCCCGCCCACACATTGCATCCAGGGAAATGAAGACACCGGACCTGCGGACCTCTCTACCCCTCCTCCAGCAGAGCCTCCTGGACTGGATCATCGTGGGACTGGGACACGGAGCCAGGTAAGACACAGCAGCCCGCTGCCCGCCCCTGTACTAAGTGTCCCTTCCGTTGGAAGGGGGGAGCAGCGGCACCGTGCCACCCCCCCCTAAAAAGTGCCGCCCTAGGCAAACGCCTTGTTTGCCTCGCGGCAAATACGCCCCCAGGGGCGGACTGACAACTCATGGGGCCCCCAGGCAATAGGGGATCATGGGCCCCCTGTGTCCTTGCCCAAACTCAAAAAAGCCTATGAAAAAGGTACCAGGGGCATCTCATGGGGCTCCCTACTGACCCCAGGCCCTCGGGCAGTGCCCGAGTTTCCAAATGGTCAGTCCAACCCTGTACACCCCTGTCCCAGCAGCTGGGGCCAGGTGGAAATGATTAGGGTGTCCAAATTATGACCCTCCAACTGTTGAAGTACTACAAATCTCATCATGCCTCTGCCTCTGGGTGTCTTGCCTGTGGATGTCAGAGTCTTGCAAGGCCTCATGGGACTTATAGTCCCTCAACACCTGCAGGTCCACAGTTTGGACACCCCTGGCTAACCTGCTGTCTGCTGGGAGACACCCGCTGGTGGTCACTGGAATTACAGCCTTCAGCCTATAGAACCAAAGCACCACCAGCAGGTAAACCAGGTTATGACAGTGTTAAAGTCACCAAGGATCACAGATGGTATTTTAGGGGAAAGCAAGTAGGATACCCAGGCACAGTAATCATCAAGGAAGTGTGATATCAGTCCAGGATGCTAATAAATCACAGCAATCCTCAGAGAAACTGGAGAAAAAAGACAAATGCAGTGAACCTGAAAAGAAGATGAGTGGAAAGGGAGGTGTAGGAAGAACGTGAAAGGTGCTCAGTTGGAATAGAAAGAATCCAACTCCTTTTTGTAAACTGCGTCTGGGTGAGTGAGTCTAGTGGATGGCACCATGGTAGCAGCAGGAGAGGCAGAATCAGATTCTTGAAGCCAGAAATCAGTAATGGTGTGTAGGTTAAAGGAATTGGAGATAAAAAAGGCATGGGTAGAGGTAAGCTTGTTACAGACAGAGCAGGCATTTCAGAGGGCAATTGAGAAGGGGAGCTGGTTTTAAGAAGCAGAGGGATAGAAATTAGAGTGAGTAGATTGTGGCTGTTGCTAGAGGAGGGAGGATGCTGGGTGTGAGGGTGACATTTAGATGTTGGTTAGCACCTAAATGTAACATGAATATTCAAAAGCAGCAACAGCTTTCACCTCTGAATGATCAGAGAAGAAATTATGAGAAAGTGACAGAAGCTGTGATAAACTGCTGTGTGGTTTGTGACTTTCCACGTTATAATTTCACTCAACAAAATCAGACAATGAAATCTTATGTCTTTGGCAACATATAAAAGTATCATGGTCAATACACTTGTCCCTCCAAAAGGAGATTGAGCACATGACAGAAAAAAATCATATATTGGAGGATGGTGGGTGAAGCGGTGGGGGAAGAAGGAGGTAAAAGAATATCCAGAAGAATGGAGAGGCCAAAACACAGCACATCCCCCTACATCAGTGAGAAATTGCTATTATCAATGGAAGGTATAAAAAAATTGTCACTTTGAATGTATAAGATATAATTGGTAGAATGCTGAAAATAAACTCATATGGACTAGAAAAGCAAAATATTTTATATTGTATCTCTATCACAGAAGAGGATTAGGTCCATTTGATATCCTGAGTCACACAGCCATTCTGATTTGGGGGAGTATCAGTTTTGAGCCATTGACAAGCTATAAGGACACATTTAATTTTAAATAATGTCAACCAGCTCTTTGGATGTGACCCCTTAATTCACCACAGCTGCTGTACCAAGTGCTATACTAATTGAATCAGCATCTATATATACACACTCTGTTATACAGCACTATTGGTTATTGTTTAAACATGCAATAAACAAGCATATTCTCTGCAATGTTCATATACTCAAATAAAAATAAACATGATTCAATAAAGTATCCTTTGTGCTTCAATAAAGTCTCTCTGTGCATATAAAGTATCCACGTGCTTCCAATTATGTACAGTATAATACACAATGCCTTCAAACTTATTAAAATGTCCATGCTCAAAAAAGTGCTTAATTTCCAACATTCAGTGCCTGTGTTCCCTAAATCCTCCACCATAAATATAGAACACTCACCAGATTTATATGACTACCTATCACAGATGAGTCATACAGTGCTTAGTATCATGGATAACCACCATCAGCCTTCTCCTTCTTGGGCCAGCTGCACTCTTTCCTTTTAAATGTCTCACACAATGTCAGGAATGGACTCAGCACTGGTAGTGGGACTCATCTGCCATGTGGGCTGCAGTACCAGGGCTGACCAGCGGGTGCTCTCAGCAGCCAGAAGCTCACTCCTGCAGCCAGCCAACACCTGGGGCTGATTGCAGGAGGTGTATTTAAGGAATGACCAGGCCTGTGATCAGGGCCTTGGTGTATGTTTCCCATGAGCCCCTGTACCTGGTATCCTGTGTTCCTGCTGATCTGCCTAGTTGCTGACCCTGCTTTGATCATGACCTCTGCTGACTGTCTCCTGTTGAACCCCTGGCTTGCCTGACCATCCTTCTGCCTGATTCTCTGTACTGCGCTGCCCGTGAGTTACTGAACCCGGCTTGTGACCCTGGCTATTCTCTGCCTGCTCCTCCGGTACCTCACTGCCCGCACGTTGCTGACCTGGCCTGCCTGATGCTACCCAGATGATCCATCCATCATCCCAGACTTCCCAGGGCGCGGAGTCTTAGACTCCGCGCCCTGGGAAATCCTGGTCTGTGAGTCGCTAGAGATCCCGCCGGGCGGTGCCTGACAGTACCTTACGGCCCGCCTGACCATTCCACCTCTCCAGTCCTGACTATGCCTGTGTTCCTGAAGCCTGCTACTTCCCTGTGTCAGTCCACACATTTCTGGTCATACCCGGATCACTAACAGAACACCATCTTGGCTTGTTGTTTGTGGAGGATTCATCCTAAGGAGGTTGAGTACTTGTCTCTGCTAGTCTTGGAATACAGAGTATACGGCTATCAGATTCTGAAGAAGTATGCCAGGGATCAGCTGCTAGAGTGCATGCGGGTTGCTCATTCACTAGTGGATCAGGGCATGGAGTTTTCTGAGGTACAACCATTGATTCAGGTTTGTGCTGAGTTGGCTCTGTCCAGTACCCCTGAAAGCAGGGATGACTTTTTTCCACTATTTAGTACAGATCAAGTGGAATCACTGTTATGGTTGTTGGAGGATGATTCAGATTGCTTCCATAAGCATTATGCAGCTTGTCCATCACATGTGCTTCGGGATTGCATAAACGTAGTGCAGTCTTTGGTCAGACAGGCTATGTGTAAGTTGAGCTTCGTTCAACCTGTATTACAGACATGGTCAGACTTGTTACACCCAGCCTCAGTCAGTTTGCAAAAACCCAGTCCTGCTTCTAACCTATTTCTTCAAAGCTCTATTCCTGCATTCCCGACCGCACCTCCAGTTACAGCCCAGTATACCCTGCTATCAGCCACATGTCAGTACCCTGTTCCCACTCGCTGCACCTATCCTGCCTTTAACCCTGTAAAGAAGCCCTCTGTAGCAACTGTTCCCTCCCTTGTTCCATCCCCCAGCTCTTCTCTGTCTTCAGCTGCTCTATCCGTTTACAGACCTGCGTCTATTTACAGTGCTCCAGTAACTAAAACCAGGAAGAAGCGAAAATTCTTTCCAACCAGTACCATCCTACCAGTATCCAAACCGGTCAGCCTGCCGTCTTGAGAACCCGCCTTCCGCTGTTGTGCCAGATGACCCGTTGTCCGCTGTTGTGCCAGATGACCCGTTGTCCGCTGTTGTGCCAGATGACCCGTTGTCCGCTGTTGTGCCAGATGACCCGTTGTCCGCTGTTGTGCCAGATGACTCGTTACCCGCTGTTGTGCCAGATGACGCGTTGCCGCTGTTGTGCCAGATGACTCGGTGCCCGCTGTTGAGCTTGGTGACCCGGTGCCCGCTGTCGTGCCAGATGACTCAGTGCCCACTGTTGAGCTTGGTGACCCGGTGCCCGCTGTTCTGCCAGATGACTCGGTGCCCGCTGTCGAGCTTGGTGACCCAGTGCCCGCGGTTCTGATAGATGACTCGGTGCCCGCTGTCGTGCCAGATGACTCGGTGCCCGCTGTCGAGCTTGGTGACTCGGTGCCCGCTGTCGTGCCAGATGACTCGGTGCCCGCTGTCGTGCCAGATGACTCGGTGCCCGCTGTCGTGCCAGATGACTCGGTGCCCGCTGTCGTGCCAGATGACTCGGTGCCCGCTGTCGTGCCAGATGACTCAGTGCCCGCTGTTGAGCTTGGTGACCCGGTGCCCGCTGTTCTGCCAGATGACTCGGTGCCCGCTGTCGAGCTTGGTGACCCGGTGCCCGCGGTTCTGATAGATGACTCGGTGCCCGCTGTCGTGCCAGATGACTCGGTGCCCGCTGTCGAGCTTGGTGACCCGGTGCCCACGGTTCTGCTAGATGGCTCGGTGCCCGCTGATGTTCCTGATGACTTGGTGCCCGCTGACTTGCCGGGTGACTCGGTGCCGGATGACTCGGTGCCCGCTGTCGTGCCGGGTGACTCGGTGCCCGCTGTCGTGCTTGGTGACCCGGTGCCCGCTGTTCTGCCAGAAGGCTCGGTGCCCGCTGTTGTGCCAGATGACTCGGTGCCCGCTGTCGTGCCTCTGCCCGCTGCCCAGCCTGATGTGCCGCTGCCCAGCCCGACGTGCCTCTGCCCAATGCGCAGCCCGACGTGCCTCTGCCCGCTGCTTAGCCCGACGTGCCTCTGTCCGCTGCACAGCCTGATGTGCCAGCCCCTGATGTCCAGCTAAACTGGCCAATAACTGATTCCCAGCCTGCTCCTGGAAATCCTGTGTCCAGCGACCTGCCTTCCTGGGTTCCCCTACCTAAAGAGAAGTCTGCCAGCAGGAAACCCAGCCAGTCGGTTGACTCCGGCAGTAAGATATCCAGCCAGTTACCTGACCCGGCCGGTGGAACATTTTGCCCACTAAGGACTGTTTGGAGCGTCCTGAGGCCGCTCCTTGAGGGGGGGGTACTGTCAGGAATGGACTCGGTGGTGGGACTCACCTGCCGTGTGGGCTGCAGTACCAGGGCTGACCAGAGGGTGCTCTCAGCAGCCAGAAGCTTACTCCCGCAGTCAGCCAACACCTGGGGCTGATTGCAGGAGGTGTATTTAAGGAATGACCAGGCCTGTGATCTGGGCCTTGGTGTATGTTTCCCATGAGCCCCCGTACCTGGTATCCTGTGTTCCTGCTTATCTGCCTAGTTGCTGACCCTGCTTTGATCCTGACCTCTGCTGACCATCTCCTGTTGAACCGCTCTGCCCGTGAGTTACTGAACCCGGCTTGTGACCCTGACTATTTTCTGCCTGCTCCTCCGGTACCTCACTGCCAACACCTTGCTGACCTGGCCTGCCTGACTACGCCTGACGCTACCCAGACGATCCATCCATCCTGCACTACTGTCCAAACCTGCCAGCCCCTTCACATCAGGCTTTCCCCTGGTACATACCCTCGGCGGACCCCTCTACCACAGTTGGGTGCACTCGGGCTGCGACCTGGTCTCAGTCCTGCGCCAAGTCCATCCCCACCATCAGGGGCTCTGGTGAAAAGGCAGACTGGGGCTTAGACTCCGCGTCCTGGGGAATCCTGGTCTGTGGGTCTCTAGAGATCCCGCCTCGCGGTGCCTGACAGTACCTTATGGCCCGCCTGACCATTCCACCTCTCCAGCCCTGACTACGCCTGTGTTCCTGAAGCCTGCTACTTCCCTGTGTCAGTCCACACATTTCCGGTCATACCCGGATCACTAACACACAACTTGTAGGGAGAGATGGAGGGATACTACCATAGTGTGAAATCTTTAACTACATGCCGCCCAGCCACTGTACATATACGGCGGCAGGGCGCTACTCGCAGGCAAAATCACGTTTTAAAACAAATAGGGGGGCGCGCGCGAGGCGCGCTGCCGCCCTACCTGTCACCGCTGCAGATGTCAGTCGCCGGGTCACAGCCGCTCCTTAGCGGCTATGTCCCGGCAATCGGCGGCAAACAGTGACAGACAGCACAGCTGCAGTAGCTGTGCTGTCTGTCACTTCCCTGTCAGCTCGAGGATGAGCTGATCGAGAAAGAACAGTTTCTCTTTCTCGATCAGCCTTGTCCCATCCAGTACACACACCCCCGCCCCCTAGTAAAACACCCCCCTCACTCCTATAACCCTTCCCTTCAAAATAAAGTTAACCCCTTCCTCCCCATTGCCATTAGTACAGTGTCAGTTTTTATTTTTGCACTGATCACTGTATTAGTGTTTTTGGGGATGTCAGTGACCCCAAATCAGTACCCCGCCCAATGTCAGAATGTCCGCCGCGGTCCCGCCATAAGTCGCTGGTCGCTGCCATAAGTCCCTGATCACCGCCATTATTAGTATAAAAAAAACCCCTAAAAATCCCAGTATCTTTCCCGCCATTTGTAAACGCTATAATTTTCACGTAAACCAATTAATTTACACGTATTGGGTTTTTTTTTTTAGCAAAGACATGTTGCAGAATGCATTTTGGCAGAAATTTATGACTAAATTTGATTTTTGCATTTTTTTTTTTACTGGACATGTTTTATAGCAAAAAGTCCAAAATATTGTTTTTTTTTCCTCCAAAATTGTCAGCCTTTTTTTTTTTATAGCGCAAAAAATAAAAACTGCATAGGCAATGAAATACCACCGAAAGAAAGCTCAATTTGTGGGGAAAAAAAAGGATGTAAATTTCATTTATGTACCATATTGCATGACCGCGCAATTGTCCGTTAAACTAGCGCAGCGCTGTATAGCAGAAAAATGGCGGAAATTGCAGTATTTATACCATAGTTTGTAGACGCTATAACTTCCACACAAAGCAATCAATATACACTTACTGGGATTTTTTTTACCAAAAACATGTAGCAGAATATATTTTTGCCTAAATTTATAACTAACTTTGAGTTTACTATATATTTTTTATAGCTGATAGTAAAAAATATCGTTTTTCTTCAAAATTATTGGTCTTTTTTTGTTTATAGCGTGAAAAATAAAAAGTGCACAGGTGATCAAATTACACCGAAAGAAAGCATTATTTGTGTGAAAAAAAGGACGTAAATTCTGTTTGGGTGCAGCATTGCATGACCGTGCAATTATCAGTTGAATTAGTGCAGCGCCGAGTAGCAAAAAGAGGCCTGGTCATTAAGGGGGGTAAATCCTCTGGAGCTCAAGTGGTTAAAACCTTTCATTTATTAAAAACCACTTCCACAATGCCCACTCACATTGTTAGGTATATACCCTTGCACCAGGATAAAAACACGTTCCATCATAAGCATAGAGATAACATGGATCTGGTTCTAGGCTCTCTCACTGCCACTGTATTAACCACTTCCCGCGTCGCTCTGTGGGATGATGTTCCTTCCTGCTATGCCCTGACAGGGCGTTTCATCTTCCTGACGTTCTCAAGAGGCATAGCTATATTGAGGAATACTCAAATAAAAATTAAACACGATTCAACAAAGCTATATGAGCATTGCAGAGAATTTGCTTGTTTATTGCATGTGTTTAAACAAAAACCAATAGCGCTGTATAAAAGATAAAGTATGACACATGCTCAGACAAAACAGTGGTGAAGTATGCTTGATTTGTTTGTAAGAGTCGGGCATCATGGATAGGAGCATTTTTGAGGTATGTTAGGTACGTTGTTGTCTGTCAGCTTTCAGAAAATTAAAAAAAAAATTGTCCCAAAAAGGATGTTATTGAAGGGTACATTGCCTAGATGTGCAGAGGCATCTTAAGCAAGTGTCAGGGTCAGAAAGGTCAATCTTATGGGGGACCGTGGAGTGCTCTGAATAAGAGGGATAATTTATGAGTGAGATTTAATATCTTCTTCCAATTCAGTTCTTTGGGAGCATAAATAAGCTCTCTATCCTAGTTAGTTACCATTTGTTTCCAAATGTGTTGGTAGTACCATAGATCAATGACAGGAATAATGTACCTGGGTTTCAGAGCATCTCATTTGGAAGAGTTCATATATAAAGCTAAAAACGTTATATCACCATAGGAAAAAACACTCAGAACAACACAATTAAAATCAATTCAGAAACAATAGGTTCCAAACATAAAGAAACAAATGGGGGGGGAAATTATTAAAACTGGAGCATTCAAAATCTGGTGTAGCTCTGCATGAAAACCAATCAGCTTCCAGGTTTTATTGTTAAAGCTTAATTATTATTATACAGGATTTATATAGCGCCAACAGTTTGCTCAGTGCTTTACATTATGGTGGGAGACAGTACAGTAACAATACAGTTCAATACAAGAGGGATTTGAGGGCCCTGCTCCTTGGAGCTTACAATCTAGGAGGGAGGGGTTAATGTTACAGTAGGTCAGGGGCGGACTGACAACTCATGGGGCCCCCGGGCAATAGGGGATCATGGGGCCCCTGTGTCCTTGCCCAAACTCAAAAAAGCCTATGAAAAAGGTACCAGGGTCATCTCATGGGGCCCCCTACTGACCCCGGGCCCTCGGGCAGTGCCCGAGTTTCCAAATGGTCAGTCCGCCCCTGCAGTAGGTAGTCACTGTGGGGGATGGAGTGGTTGGAAGAGTAGAGGTTTCCAGTATTAGCAAAGGGCAGGATAGGCTTCCCTGAAGAGAAAGGTTTTCAGTGATCGCCTAAAAGTCGACAGAGTAGGCGATAGTCTGATAGATTGGCGTAGGGCGTTCCAGAGGATGGGGGAAGCCCTGGAGAAGTCCTGGAGATGAGCATGGGAGGAGGAGACAAGGGAGCTAGAAAGTAGGAGGTCTTGCAAGGAGCGGAGAGTACGGTTTGGGTGATAAATAGAGACAAGATCGGTTATGTAATTTGGGGCAGTGTTATGAACGGCTTTATATGTCAGTGTTAGTGTTTTGAATTTTATTTGTTGGGCAACTGGGAGCCAGTGGAGGGATTGGCAGAGAGGGGTGGCAGATACAGAACGGTTAGTAAGGTGGATGAGTCTGGCAGCAGCATTCATGGGGCTAGAAGGACAGATGGGAGTCTAAGATTACACCTAGTACCCTGGCATGAGGGGAGGGACTGATGATTGTGTTATCGATCTTGATGGTGAAGTCAGTGGCGGTGGCACGGGCTGGGGGGAATACTAAGAGCTCAGTTTTGGAAAGATTGAGTTTGAGGAAGTGGAGTGACATCCAACCCAATATGTCACTTAGTAGGCTAGTGATGCGAGTGGAGACTGAAGGGGTGAGGTGAGGGGTAGACACATTTGAGTGTCATCAGTATAGAGATGGTAATTGAAGCTGTGGGAGTTTATCAATTGACCAAGGGAGGAGGTGTAGATGGAGAAGAGAAGGGGTCCAAGGACAGAACCTTGAGGGACCCCTACAGAGAGATGGAATGAGGAGGAGGTGGCAGTGTTATAGGTAACACTGAAGGAGCACTGCTATAGATAGGAGGAGAACCAGGAGAGAGCGGAGTCTCTGAAGCCAAGAGTGTTGTTTTTTTTTGAGGAGGGGATGGTCAACCGTATCAAAAGCCGCGGAGAGGTCAAGTAGTAGGAGTATTGAATAGTGGCCATTGGTTTTAGCTGTTAGTAGATCATTAGTGAATTTTAGTAGGGCAGTTTCAGTGGAGTGTAGAGGGCGAAAGCCAGACTGTAAAGGGTCGAGAAGGTTCTTGTCGGTGAGGTGGGAGCTCAGACGATTGTAGACGAAGCGTTCTAGGAGTTTAGAGGTAAATGGCAGCAGGGAGATTAGGTTGTTCAGGTTGGTGGGGTCCAGGGAGGGTTTTAGGGTTTTTTAAGTATGAGAGTGATGTGCGCATGCTTTAGAGGGGAGGGGAAGGCACCAGTAGAGTGGGAAAGATTTAAGATGTGAGTGAGGGAGCATAGGATGGAAGAGGAAGGTGACCGAAGGAGTTGTGAGGGGACAGGGTCCAGGGGGCAGGTGTTGAGGCGAGCTTCTGAGAAAACCTTAGTGACCTCTTCGGTAGTAGCGAGGTCAAAAGAGGAAAGTGTTGAGGGAGGTTTAGTATGAGGAATGCTAAGTGGGGTGGATGTCTGTGTAGTGGCGATGTCCCTACGAATTGCGTCAATCTTGTTTTTGAAGTGGTTTGCAATCTCGTGGGCAGTGAGTGAGATACTAGGTGGCGGTGGAGGCGGAGAAAGAAGAGAGTTAAAAGTAGAGAAGAGCCGACGAGGACTGGAAGAGAAGGTATTAATGAGTGACAAAGTAGGCTTGTTTAGCAGTGTGAAGGGAGGAAGTGTATGTTAAGAAGGCAAATTTATATCGCTTGAACGCTTGGTGGGATTTGGTTTTACGCCATGATCGCTCCAGCGCACGAATGTGTCGTTTGAGATTTCTGGTGTGGTCAGTCTGCCAAGATTGTAGCGGTCGGGGCCTGATGCTTTGTGTTGTTAGGGGAGCAAGCGAGTCTAAAGCGGATGAAAGCGAATTGTTGTAGACAGCAGTGGCCAGGGCAGGGCAGGGGAGGGCAGGGGATTGATACTGTCATAGAGTTGGTCAGTTGCAGAGTGGAAGGGAGCCGGGTTCAAGTTTTGGAGATTTCTGCTGGTAATGGTTTGCTGTTTGGTGGGATAGGTGTTAGAGGACAAGCAGACTGTGAAGGTGATGAGATTGTGATCAGAGAGGGGAAAGGGGGTGTTTGTGAGGTTGTAGGGAGTACAATGAATTGTACAAGTTCGAAGCTGATTGGCTACCATGCACAGCTGCACCAGATTCTGAGTGCTCCAATTTTAGGAAACCTCCCCCATAATGTCTCTTTAAGGGTGAAGAGCCTCAGTGTCACTGTATTAACAAATCAGGACCTACACATCTCCAGATTCCTGTTGGCAGGAAATGGAGGCATGATAGTTAGATAAGACCATTGTCTCTTGTAGCTCCTTTGCTGTTACTAGAGTAGGTTAATTTAGTTTTGCTTCCCTGTAGGCATAGAATCATGGGTTAGTTTTGTTTAGAAGGCTGTGTAGTGCTTCAAAGAATGTAGCTCTGTTATCTAATCACTGTCTTCTGGAACGTTCTAGAATATATTGGGTGGAGGGACAGGGGCTGCAGTCTGAATATAATTATGGAGTTTCCACCAATGCCTGGAGAGGCAGAGCTGAGAAGGCAGGGAAACAACCCATAAATACTCAGAAGCCTGGATGTCTGGGAGTAGAATCCAGGGTCCAGTAGTCTAGAGGGACCCCTGTGCTCAGGGGCACTGCCCCTGTGGCAGTCAGAAGAGAGCAGGAGGAGTGCGACAGAGGAAGTTCCAGGACAGCACTCAGCCACAGTCTCCCTTAGGTTTAGCTGGGGGGGCTTAAAGCCTAGAGCCAGAAGCAGCCTGTGCAGCAGCTTTCTGGATTCAAGGAGCTACTTCAAGGGATTGAATGAGTACATACTAGCCATCACATGCAACAGAGAGGACAATGTAGTGCAGTTCTGTACAGTTCTGGGACCAAGGGGGCAGCTTAATGCCATGCAATACAGCTAAGGGATGCATCTGCAACTTTACCTTTTGGAACTTTTGTTAGTCATTTGTGCTGAGCTGCACCATGACTCCCACAAGTGTGCAGCTCAGTTTGGAGTCTGCTAATAGTAGTCAGAGACCTTAGCAGGTCCTCAACTCTTCATCTGAAGTTTCTTCAGCATGGGCATTCCATGTAACCCATGTACCCTGTAGTCAGGGCTAGAGAGGTAATTGAGATGTTTGAGATGTGCACCATCAAAGTCAGCATGACTTTTATCTCAGACCATTTTAATAATGTCATTTGACATGGAATTAGTGTACCCTGCAAATAACATCACAGGGTTTAGAGGGATTCAAATTCTGAGGGCCTAGAGCACTGTGTGCTCTGTCAATGAGGATCTCAGCAGTTGATAAATGTCTCAGTTAAGAATTGAATATGCCTTGCAAGTTGGGCAACAGGCCAGTAGCCACTGGCAGACCCTATATTCTAATAAAATTACAACAATTCCTGTTCTCTAGGCCATCAATGGCTGAGATAACATGGTCAGTTTACAATCAGTAGTCTTAGATTGTTGTATTTGGGTTTCACTAGTGGTCTGCAACTGTGAATACTAGCTTTCCAGGACAGCGACCCTTGCTGTGTATCAGAAAGATCCTATACAGTTTTATAAGAAGATTCCAGACATTCAACATACATTTTTATGTCCTCTCTTGTGGGTAAGGATTGTACATATGCCTCCAGATCCCAATCAGCCATGTTGATGCATGTTTCTCTGACACATGGAAGGGCTGTAGTTCCCAGATCACCTGGACCTGAGAAGGCACCAGAGGTGTCTGAGGTCACATTCACCATCTCGCCAGTGTGCTGTGGTACAGTGGCGGGAGACTGAAAGAAGCATTATATACTGTAGCAGGATATCCAAAAATGGTACCCAAGTTTTGGTTTTCCCCATTTTGAGTTGAGGAGTGGATTTAGGTGAAGATAATCCATTCGATAACAGCTCTCAGCCTGGAAAAATAGAATTTTGTGTACTTTGTTTACAACCCCTGGCAAAAAGTATGGAATCACCACTCTTGGAAAATTAAAATCACAGACATGCCTCAAAACTATTTTCCCTTAACATTCCAACTAGAGATGAGCGAATCGAAGTATCCGAAGTGGAATTCGAGTCGAATATCGGAAAAATTTGTGCCGAATCCGAAAAATAGCCTAATTCGGACGCGCGAATCGAAATTTTTCAGAAAATGGCGGCTGACATGTGCGGCGACGGAGCGGGGATGTCTGGGAAGGCGCGCAGACAAGGCGCGCTGACCCATAATGCATTCCTCAACTACATGTGATCGCATCAGCCAATCAGCAGCCAGCCAGCCAGCACTGTGTAATGGTCGAGCTATAAATAGCGGCCATTTTGGAATTCTTCATTTGCCTGCAGTTATTGAACAGAGGCAGACCGCTCTGTACTAGGGACAGGGACAGAGTTAGGGCCACAGAAACGATAATTGGGGACAGAGAAAAGTTACTTAGGGACAGAGAACCATTACTCAGGGACACAGACTTGTTAATGAGGGCCACAGAATCGTTATTTAGGGACAAAGAAACGCTAGTTAGGGCCACAGAATTCATACTCAGGGACAGACAGAATTGTTACTCAGTGCCAGAGAATTGTTACTTAGGGCCACAGAAACGTTATTAGGGCCACAGAATTTTTACTCAGGGACAGACAGAATTGTTACTGAGTGCCAGAGAATTGTTACTCAGGGACAGACAGAATTGTTACTGAGTGCCAGAGAATTGTTACTTAGGGCCACAGAAACTTTAATTAGGGCCACAGAATTTTTACTCAGGGACAGACAGAATTGTTACTGAGTGCCAGAGAATTGTTACTCAGGGACAGACAGAATTGTTACTGAGTGCCAGAGAATTGTTACTTAGGGCCACAGAAACTTTACTTAGGGCCACAGAATTTTTACTCAGGGACAGACAGAATTGTTACTGAGTGCCAGAGAATTGTTACTCAGGGACAGACAGAATTGTTACTGAGTGCCAGAGAATTGTTACTTAGGGCCACAGAAACTTTACTTAGGGCCACAGAATTGTTACTCGCACAGACACAGAATTGTTACTCGCACAGACACAGAATTGTTACTGAAGGCCACAGAACTGTTACTTAGGGCCACAGAATTGTTACTCGCACAGACACAGAATTGTTACTCGCACAGACACAGAACTGTTACTGAGGGCCACAGAACTGTTACTTAGGGCCACAGAATTGTTACTCGCACAGACACAGAATTGTTACTCAGGGCCACAGAACTGTTACTTAGGGACAAAGAAACGCTAGTTAGGGCCACAGAATTCATACTCAGGGACAGACAGAATTGTTACGGAGTGCCAGAGAATTGTTACTCAGGGCCACAGAAACTTTACTTAGGGCCACAGAATTTTTACTCAGGGACAGACAGAATTGTTACTGAGTGCCAGAGAATTGTTACTCAGGGACAGACAGAATTGTTACGGAGTGCCAGAGAATTGTTACTCAGGGCCACAGAAACTTTACTTAGGGCCACAGAATTTTTACTCAGGGACAGACAGAATTGTTACTGAGTGCCAGAGAATTGTTACTCAGGGACAGACAGAATTGTTACTGAGTGCCAGAGAATTGTTACTTAGGGCCACAGAAACTTTACTTAGGGCCACAGAATTGTTACTCGCACAGACACAGAATTGTTACTCGCACAGACACAGAACTGTTACTGAGGGCCACAGAAACTTTACTTAGGGCCACAGAATTGTTACTCGCACAGACACAGAATTGTTACTCGCACAGACACAGAACTGTTACTGAGGGCCACAGAACTGTTACTTAGGGCCACAGAATTGTTACTCGCACAGACACAGAATTGTTACTCAGGGCCACAGAACTGTTACTTAGGGACAAAGAAACGCTAGTTAGGGCCACAGAATTCATACTCAGGGACAGACAGAATTGTTACGGAGTGCCAGAGAATTGTTACTCAGGGCCACAGAAACTTTACTTAGGGCCACAGAATTTTTACTCAGGGACAGACAGAATTGTTACTGAGTGCCAGAGAATTGTTACTCAGGGACAGACAGAATTGTTACGGAGTGCCAGAGAATTGTTACTCAGGGCCACAGAAACTTTACTTAGGGCCACAGAATTTTTACTCAGGGACAGACAGAATTGTTACTGAGTGCCAGAGAATTGTTACTCAGGGACAGACAGAATTGTTACGGAGTGCCAGAGAATTGTTACTCAGGGACAGACAGAATTGTTACTGAGTGCCAGAGAATTGTTACTTAGGGCCACAGAAACTTTAATTAGGGCCACAGAATTTTTACTCAGGGACAGACAGAATTGTTACTGAGTGCCAGAGAATTGTTACTCAGGGACAGACAGAATTGTTACGGAGTGCCAGAGAATTGTTACTCAGGGACAGACAGAATTGTTACGGAGTGCCAGAGAATTGTTACTCACGGCCACAGAAACTTTACTTAGGGCCACAGAATTTTTACTCAGGGACAGACAGAATTGTTACTGAGTGCCAGAAAATTGTTACTCAGGGACAGACAGAATTGTTACTGAGTGCCAGATAATTGTTACTTAGGGCCACAGAAACGTTATTAGGGCCACAGAATTGTTACTCAGGGACAGACAGAATTGTTACTGAGTGCCAGAGAATTGTTACTTAGGGCCACAGAAACTTTAGTTAGGGCCACAGAATTGTTACTCAGGGACAGACACAGAATTGTTACTGAGGGCCACAGAACTGTTACTTAGGGCCACAGAATTGTTACTCACACAGACACAGAATTGTTACTCGCACAGACACAGAATTGTTACTGAGGACCACAGAACTGTTACTTAGGGCCACAGAATTGTTACTCGCACAGACACAGAATTGTTACACAGGGACACAGAACTGTTACTGAGGGCCACAGAACCGTTACTTAGGGCCACAGAATTGTTACTCGCACAGACACAGAATTGTTACTCGCACAGACACAGAATTGTTACTCGCACAGACACAGAATTGTTACTGAGGGCCACAGAACTGTTACTTGGGGCCACAGAAACGTTAATCAGGGACACAGAATTGTTACTGAGGGCCACAGAACTGTTACTTAGGGCCACAGAATTGTTACTCGCACAGACACAGAATTGTTACACAGGGACACAGAACTGTTACTGAGGGCCACAGAACCGTTACTTAGGGCCACAGAATTGTTACTCGCACAGACACAGAATTGTTACTCGCACAGACACAGAATTGTTACTCGCACAGACACAGAATTGTTACTCAGGGACACAGAACTGTTACTGAGGGCCACAGAACTGTTACTTAGGGCCACAGAATTGTTACTCGCACAGACACAGAATTCTTACTCGCACAGACACAGAATTGTTACTCAGGGAAACAGAACTGTTACTGAGGGCCACAGAACTGTTACTTAGGGCCACAGAATTGTTTCTCGCACAGACACAGAATTGTTACTCGCACAGACACAGAATTGTTACTGAGGGCCACAGAACTGTTACTTGGGGCCACAGAAACGTTAATCAGGGACACAGAATTGTTACTGAGGGCCACAGAACTGTTACTTAGGGCCACAGAATTGTTACTCGCACAGACACAGAATTGTTACTCGCACAGACACAGAATTGTTACTGAGGGCCACAGAACTGTTACTTGGGGCCACAGAAACGTTAATCAGGGACACAGAATTGTTACTGATGGCCACAGAACTGTTACTTAGGGCCACAGAATTGTTACTCGCACAGACACAGAATTGTTACTCGCACAGACACAGAATTGTTACTGAGGGCCACAGAACTGTTACTTGGGGCCACAGAAACGTTAATCAGGGACACAGAATTGTTACTGAGGGCCACAGAACTGTTACTTAGGGCCACAGAATTGTTACTCGCACAGACACAGAATTGTTACTGAGGGCCACAGAACTGTTACTTGGGGCCACAGAAACGTTAATCAGGGACACAGAATTGTTACTGAGGGCCACAGAACTGTTACTTAGGGCCACAGAATTGTTACTCGCACAGACACAGAATTGTTACACAGGGACACAGAACTGTTACTGAGGGCCACAGAACCGTTACTTAGGGCCACAGAATTGTTACTCGCACAGACACAGAATTGTTACTCGCACAGACACAGAATTGTTACTCAGGGACACAGAACTGTTACTGAGGGCCACAGAACTGTTACTTAGGGCCACAGAATTGTTACTCGCACAGACACAGAATTCTTACTCGCACAGACACAGAATTGTTACTCAGGGACACTGAACTGTTACTGAGGGCCACAGAACTGTTACTTAGGGCCACAGAATTGTTACTCGCACAGACACAGAATTGTTACTCAGGGACACAGAATTGTTACTCAGGGACACATAATCGTTTAATTAAAGAGTATGTCAGACAACATGCAGAGGAGTGGCAGAGGAGGCAATGTTTTAGGAGCGAACAGACGTGGCAGCAGAGGAAGGGGTCGAGGCAGCACTATTCGCAGCCAGAGGCCAGTGCTCCCGGTGTCATCCAGCGGTCGTGTCTCCACCGACAACCCTGCCGTCATCGATTGGTTGGCTCGGTCGTCTTCCTCTTCCCAGGTCACCTCTGACACCTACAGCCAACGGTCGGTGGGTACGTCAGACACAACCGTTAGTTGGCATGGCCCGGGACCAAGCCCACTGAAATCACGTGTCCTCTACCTGCCCCTGTCCTTTGGTGTTCCCTCACCAAGCGAAGTATTGCATGCTGTGGGCTCAGCCCCACTGTACAGTGAGGAAGAGCTAACAGAGGGCGGTCAGGAACGGGGGGAGACATCCGCCTTTTCAGCAGCTAGGCAAAGAAGTAGTGGCGAGGAGAGTGGCCCGGTAGCCGGTCTAGAGACAGGTCTGTCTCCTGACCCAGACGCAGCCGAGGGGGCTAGTAGTGAGGCGGAGACCCTACTTGATGATGAGGAGGTTGATCGCACTTGGCAGCCTCGTCGTCATCAGGCAATTTCTTCCGCATCATCAGGAGAAGAGGGTGGCAGCTTGGCAGTGAGCGAAACAGTCGGTGGGTTGCCCAGGAGACAGCAGCAGGGTCGCAGCAGTGTCAGTGGAAGCAGTGTCAGTGGAGCCAAACGGCCACGGAGTAGAGCACCAGCTCCACTGCAGCCTACCACCACGGCCAGTAGTGGTGCCGGTGTGCACGGAGGAAGCAGCAGTCAGCCAGTGAGGAGTATCGGGGGCAAAGTTTCCTACTCGGCGGTGTGGCAATTTTTCGTCAAGCCGCCCGAGGAAGTAAACGTAGCCGTATGTCGACTATGTGGCCAGAAAGTCAAGCGTGGCCAGGGGGCCCATGTTGGGACTACAGCGTTGCGGCAGCATATGCAGCGTCGCCATTTGGTGGCCTGGGAAAACCGTGATAAAGATACGGCGGTTCTGCCCGCCCCAGCCCCCGCTCCATCACCCGCTCAGTTACTTGCTCCGTCACCCGACGTCAATCGCCCTCCATCAGCCAGTCAAGGCTCCAACACCTCTGCTGAGGGGAGTTGTCACTCGTTGGCATCTTCCGCTCGTTCAGATGCTCCTTCTCCTGCTACTCCTCTTCACGGATTCCGTCAGCAGTCTTTCTTGGAATCCGTTTCCAAGAGACAACAGTTTGCGAGCACGCACCCGACGGTGCAAAAGCTGAACGTCCTCCTGTCCAAGTTGCTGGTGCTGCAGTCCCTCCCTTTCCAAGTGGTGGACTCAGCACCTTTCAGAGAAATGATGGCTTGTGCCGCGCCGCGGTGGAGAGTGCCAAGCCGTCATTTCTTCGCCAAAAAGGCAGTGCCAGCCCTGCATTCACATGTAGAAGACATGGTGGGCCAGTCTTTGAGCATGTCGGTCTCTGCCAAAGTGCACGGCAGCGCCGACGTGTGG
This sequence comes from Staurois parvus, assembly GCF_062004578.1. NCBI lineage: Eukaryota > Metazoa > Chordata > Amphibia > Anura > Ranidae > Staurois > Staurois parvus. The sequence goes on from NW_028317937.1 coordinate 2,525,890, forward strand.
AGCTGTAACTACGGTCAGGGACAGTACATGTCATTTACGGCCCACTGGGTGAACGTGGTGCCATCACAGCCGCACCAGCAACTTGGACAGGTCACGCCGCTTTTGCCTCCACGTTTGCACGTCCTTGGTCCGGCAAAGATGTCCGCCTCTACCACCTCTTCTTCCGCCGTGTCCTCAGCCGCCACCCCCGTGCCAAGTCCCATTACCCGACCGGCATATCACATGTGCAGGGCGCAACGGTGTCACGCTGTTCTGCACCCGGTATGCCTTGGCGAACGTAGTCACACAGGGGAGGAACTTCTGAGTGTAATGAACAGAGAAATCGACAGATGGCTGTCTCCGCGCAAACTGAAAATCGGAACCATGTTGACCGACAACGGAAAGAACATGGTGTCTGCTCTGCGTCAAGGAAGGTTGTGCCATGCGCCATGCATGGCTCACGTGTTCAATCTGGTTGTCAAGCGGTTCCTAAAATCCACCATCCCACTGCAAGACATCCTTAAAATGTCACGTAAACTTTGCATGCATTTCAGCCATTCCTACACCGCAAAGCACACCCTCCTTGAGCTGCAGCGGCAGAACGGAATTCCACATCATCGCCTGATCTGCGACGTTGCAACAAGGTGGAATTCAACCCTACACATGTTAGACCGCCTTTACGAGCAGCGAAAGGCCATCACCGATTTCCTGATGTTACAAGCGGATAAAGGTACTCCCCTGTGTAACTTCGATGTCAGCCATTGGCAGCTCATGCGTGACACCTGCCGCTTGCTCAGGCCCTTTGAGGAGGCCACGCTATTCGTGAGTCGGCAGGACTATGGGATGAACGACGTCATTCCTCTGTTGCACGTCCTTGAACAAATGCTGTTAACAATGGCTGGTCAGGGTGCGGTAGACGTGGCGCACAGATGTCAACGCCACATGACCCCTGTGGGGGCAGGACAGGAAGAAGAGGAGGAGGTAGAGGAGGACATTTGTGCTCAGGAATTATTGAGTGAAATGGTTGGTTTTTCCACTCAGCGGACAGGAGTGGAGGAGCAGGAGCATCTGGTAGAGGAGGAGGAGGAGGAGACAGAGGACCCAGACGCACCGTGGCAGTATGCTGTGGAGATGGAGGCAGGGAGTCCCTCGCATTCCTTGGCACAAATGGCCCATAGCATGCTCGGTTGCTTGCGTAGCGACAGCCGAATAATAACCATCAGACAGAGGGATGACTTTTGGCTGTCCACCTTGTTGGACCCTCGCTACCGTTCCAAAATGGTGGCCTTTTTCACACCTGCTGAGAGGGAGGCCAAAATAACGTACTATAAAAACCACCTATGTAGTCAGTTGGTCTCTGCCTTTGTGCGCCAACGTCCATCCTCAGACACTGTGGGCCCTGTGCGCTCGCGTTCCGCTGCCATGGCAGCAGGGCAGGGGTGGGGTGGTAGGAGCAGTGGCAGCTCCACCAGCAGCGACTGCCTCAGTCTGCAGTCGATGATGAGTAGCTTTCTTCACCAGCGCAGTGAGGAAACTACTAACCAGCCGCAGCAGCAGCAGCAGCATCAGGTGGACCTGGAGCAGGACCTCAAACAACAGGCTTGGGCCTACTTGGACAGCACCCTGCCAACCGAGGTAGACAATCCCCTTGACTACTGGTCAACGAAACTTGACCTTTGGCCCCAACTAGCTGAATTTGCCCTTGAAAGGCTGTCATGCCCGGCCAGTAGCGTGGCATCGGAGCGCGTGTTTAGTGCGGCAGGAGGTATTGTAACTCCGCGGAGGACACGACTGTCCACCCAAAGTGTGGAGAGACTCACGTTTGTGAAAATGAATCAGGCGTGGATTAGTCTGGATTTCAAACCACCAGTTCCTGACACAACTGACTAAATCCGCCATGAATCATGCCTCAAACATGTGCCACTTTCAGGTCTCCTCACACACTGCTGGTGTGTAGAATTTTTTGACATAGGGTGCTGGCAGATTACGGGCCTCCCATAGCTGCTGCCAGGCCCCTAATCTGCCATAGGCCCCTATATACCGCCTCCTCATGCTGCTGCCAGGTCCAGAGTCTCTCATGGGTCCCTGTACGGCCTCCCATTGCTGCTGTCTCCATCGCCACACTCTGCCATGTGCCACTTTCAGGTCTCCTCACACACTGCTGGTGTGTTGAATTTTTTGACATAGGGTGCTGGCAGATTACGGGCCTCCCATAGCTGCTGCCAGGCCCCTAATCTGCCATAGGCCCCTATATACCGCCTCCTCATGCTGCTGCCAGGTCCAGAGTCTCTCATGGGTCCCTGTACGGCCTCCCATTGCTGCTGTCTCCATCGCCACACTCTGCCATGTGCCACTTTCAGGTCTCCTCACACACTGCTGGTGTGTTGAATTTTTTGACATAGGGTGCTGGCAGATTACGGGCCTCCCATAGCTGCTGCCAGGCCCCTAATCTGCCATGGGCCCCTATATACCGCCTCCTCATGCTGCTGCCAGGTCCACAGTGTCTCATGCCATGTGCCACTTTCAGGTCTCCTCACACTGCTGGTGTGTTGAATTTTTTGACATAGGGTGCTGGCAGATTATGGGCCTCCTATAGCTGCTGCCAGGCCCCTAATCTGCCATAGGCCCCTATATACCGCCTCCTCATGCTGCTGCCAGGTCCAGAGTCTCTCATGGGTCCCTGTACGGCCTCCCATTGCTGCTGTCTCCATCGCCACACTCTGCCATGTGCCACTTTCAGGTCTCCTCACACACTGCTGGTGTGTTGAATTTTTTGACATAGGGTGCTGGCAGATTACGGGCCTCCCATAGCTGCTGCCTGGCCCCTAATCTGCCATAGGCCCCTATATACCGCCTCCTCATGCTGCTGCCAGGTTCAGAGTCTCTCATGGGTCCCTGTACGGCCTCCCATTGCTGCTGTCTCCATCGCCACACTCTGCCATGTGCCACTTTCAGGTCTCCTCACACTGCTGGTGTGTAGAATTTTTTGACATAGGGTGCTGGCAGATTACGGGCCTCCCATAGCTGCTGCCAGGCCCCTAATCTGCCATAGGCCCCTATATACCGCCTCCTCATGCTGCTGCCAGGTCCAGAGTCTCTCATGGGTCCCTGTACGGCCTCCCATTGCTGCTGTCTCCATCGCCACACTCTGCCATGTGCCACTTTCAGGTCTCCTCACACACTGCTGGTGTGTTGAATTTTTTGACATAGGGTGCTGGCAGATTACGGGCCTCCCATAGCTGCTGCCTGGCCCCTAATCTGCCATAGGCCCCTATATACCGCCTCCTCATGCTGCTGCCAGGTCCAGAGTCTGTCATGGGTCCCTGTACGGCCTCCCATTGCTGCTGTCTCCATGGCCACACTCTGCCATGTGCCACTTTCAGGTCTCCTCACACTGCTGGTGTGTAGAATTTTTTGACATAGGGTGCTGGCAGATTACGGGCCTCCTATAGCTGCTGCCAGGCCCCTAATCTGCCATAGGCCCCTATATACCGCCTCCTCATGCTGCTGCCAGGTCCAGAGTCTCTCATGGGTCCCTGTACGGCCTCCCATTGCTGCTGTCTCCATCGCCACACTCTGCCATGTGCCACTTTCAGGTCTCCTCACACTGCTGGTGTGTAGAATTTTTTGACATAGGGTGCTGGCAGATTACGGGCCTCCCATAGCTGCTGCCAGGCCCCTAATCTGCCATAGGCCCCTATATACCGCCTCCTCATGCTGCTGCCAGGTCCAGAGTCTCTCATGGGTCCCTGTACGGCCTCCCATTGCTGCTGTCTCCATCGCCACACTCTGCCATGTGCCACTTTCAGGTCTCCTCACACACTGCTGGTGTGTTGAATTTTTTGACATAGGGTGCTGGCAGATTACGGGCCTCCCATAGCTGCTGCCAGGCCCCTAATCTGCCATAGGCCCCTATATTCCGCCTCCTCATGCTGCTGCCAGGTCCAGAGTCTCTCATGGGTCCCTGTACGGCCTCCCATTGCTGCTGTCTCCATCGCCACACTCTGCCATGTGCCACTTTCAGGTCTCCTCACACACTGCTGGTGTGTTGAATTTTTTGACATAGGGTGCTGGCAGATTACGGGCCTCCCATAGCTGCTGCCAGGCCCCTAATCTGCCATGGGCCCCTATATACCGCCTCCTCATGCTGCTGCCAGGTCCACAGTGTCTCATGCCATGTGCCACTTTCAGGTCTCCTCACACTGCTGGTGTGTTGAATTTTTTGACATAGGGTGCTGGCAGATTACGGGCCTCCTATAGCTGCTGCCAGGCCCCTAATCTGCCATAGGCCCCTATATACCGCCTCCTCATGCTGCTGCCAGGTCCAGAGTCTCTCATGGGTCCCTGTACGGCCTCCCATTGCTGCTGTCTCCATCGCCACACTCTGCCATGTGCCACTTTCAGGTCTCCTCACACTGCTGGTGTGTAGAATTTTTTGACATAGGGTGCTGGCAGATTACGGGCCTCCCATAGCTGCTGCCAGGCCCCTAATCTGCCATAGGCCCCTATATACCGCCTCCTCATGCTGCTGCCAGGTCCAGAGTCTCTCATGGGTCCCTGTACGGCCTCCCATTGCTGCTGTCTCCATCGCCACACTCTGCCATGTGCCACTTTCAGGTCTCCTCACACACTGCTGGTGTGTTGAATTTTTTGACATAGGGTGCTGGCAGATTACGGGCCTCCCATAGCTGCTGCCAGGCCCCTAATCTGCCATAGGCCCCTATATACCGCCTCCTCATGCTGCTGCCAGGTCCAGAGTCTCTCATGGGTCCCTGTACGGCCTCCCATTGCTGCTGTCTCCATCGCCACACTCTGCCATGTGCCACTTTCAGGTCTCCTCACACACTGCTGGTGTGTTGAATTTTTTGACATAGGGTGCTGGCAGATTACGGGCCTCCCATAGCTGCTGCCAGGCCCCTAATCTGCCATAGGCCCCTATATACCGCCTCCTCATGCTGCTGCCAGGTCCAGAGTCTGTCATGGGTCCCTGTACGGCCTCCCATTGCTGCTGTCTCCATCGCCACACTCTGCCATGTGCCACTTTCAGGTCTCCTCACACTGCTGGTGTGTAGAATTTTTTGACATAGGGTGCTGGCAGATTACGGGCCTCCTATAGCTGCTGCCAGGCCCCTAATCTGCCATAGGCCCCTATATACCGCCTCCTCATGCTGCTGCCAGGTCCAGAGTCTCTCATGGGTCCCTGTACGGCCTCCCATTGCTGCTGTCTCCATCGCCACACTCTGCCATGTGCCACTTTCAGGTCTCCTCACACTGCTGGTGTGTAGAATTTTTTGACATAGGGTGCTGGCAGATTACGGGCCTCCTATAGCTGCTGCCAGGCCCCTAATCTGCCATAGGCCCCTATATACCGCCTCCTCATGCTGCTGCCAGGTCCAGAGTCTCTCATGGGTCCCTGTACGGCCTCCCATTGCTGCTGTCTCCATCGCCACACTCTGCCATGTGCCACTTTCAGGTCTCCTCACACACTGCTGGTGTGTTGAATTTTTTGACATAGGGTGCTGGCAGATTACGGGCCTCCCATAGCTGCTGCCAGGCCCCTAATCTGCCATAGGCCCCTATATACCGCCTCCTCATGCTGCTGCCAGGTCCAGAGTCTCTCATGGGTCCCTGTACGGCCTCCCATTGCTGCTGTCTCCATCGCCACACTCTGCCATGTGCCACTTTCAGGTCTCCTCACACACTGCTGGTGTGTTGAATTTTTTGACATAGGGTGCTGGCAGATTACGGGCCTCCCATAGCTGCTGCCAGGCCCCTAATCTGCCATGGGCCCCTATATACCGCCTCCTCATGCTGCTGCCAGGTCCACAGTGTCTCATGCCATGTGCCACTTTCAGGTCTCCTCACACTGCTGGTGTGTTGAATTTTTTGACATAGGGTGCTGGCAGATTATGGGCCTCCTATAGCTGCTGCCAGGCCCCTAATCTGCCATAGGCCCCTATATACCGCCTCCTCATGCTGCTGCCAGGTCCAGAGTCTCTCATGGGTCCCTGTACGGCCTCCCATTGCTGCTGTCTCCATCGCCACACTCTGCCATGTGCCACTTTCAGGTCTCCTCACACACTGCTGGTGTGTTGAATTTTTTGACATAGGGTGCTGGCAGATTACGGGCCTCCCATAGCTGCTGCCAGGCCCCTAATCTGCCATAGGCCCCTATATACCGCCTCCTCATGCTGCTGCCAGGTCCAGAGTCTGTCATGGGTCCCTGTACGGCCTCCCATTGCTGCTGTCTCCATCGCCACACTCTGCCATGTGCCACTTTCAGGTCTCCTCACACTGCTGGTGTGTAGAATTTTTTGACATAGGGTGCTGGCAGATTACGGGCCTCCTATAGCTGCTGCCAGGCCCCTAATCTGCCATAGGCCCCTATATACCGCCTCCTCATGCTGCTGCCAGGTCCAGAGTCTCTCATGGGTCCCTGTACGGCCTCCCATTGCTGCTGTCTCCATCGCCACACTCTGTCATGTGCCACTTTCAGGTCTCCTCACACTGCTGGTGTGTAGAATTTTTTGACATAGGGTGCTGGCAGATTACGGGCCTCCCATAGCTGCTGCCAGGCCCCTAATCTGCCATAGGCCCCTATATACCGCCTCCTCATGCTGCTGCCAGGTCCAGAGTCTCTCATGGGTCCCTGTACGGCCTCCCATTGCTGCTGTCTCCATCGCCACACTCTGCCATGTGCCACTTTCAGGTCTCCTCACACACTGCTGGTGTGTTGAATTTTTTGACATAGGGTGCTGGCAGATTACGGGCCTCCCATAGCTGCTGCCAGGCCCCTAATCTGCCATAGGCCCCTATATACCGCCTCCTCATGCTGCTGCCAGGTCCAGAGTCTCTCATGGGCCCTGTACGGCCTCCCATTGCTGCTGTCTCCATCGCCACACTCTGCCATGTGCCACTTTCAGGTCTCCTCACACACTGCTGGTGTGTTGAATTTTTTGACATAGGGTGCTGGCAGATTACGGGCCTCCCATAGCTGCTGCCAGGCCCCTAATCTGCCATGGGCCCCTATATACCGCCTCCTCATGCTGCTGCCAGGTCCACAGTGTCTCATGCCATGTGCCACTTTCAGGTCTCCTCACACTGCTGGTGTGTAGAATTTTTTGACATAGGGTGCTGGCAGATTATGGGCCTCCTATAGCTGCTGCCAGGCCCCTAATCTGCCATAGGCCCCTATATACCGCCTCCTCATGCTGCTGCCAGGTCCAGAGTCTCTCATGGGTCCCTGTACGGCCTCCCATTGCTGCTGTCTCCATCGCCACACTCTGCCATGTGCCACTTTCAGGTCTCCTCACACTGCTGGTGTGTAGAATTTTTTGACATAGGGTGCTGGCAGATTACGGGCCTCCTATAGCTGCTGCCAGGCCCCTAATCTGCCATAGGCCCCTATATACCGCCTCCTCATGCTGCTGCCAGGTCCAGAGTCTCTCATGGGTCCCTGTACGGCCTCCCATTGCTGCTGTCTCCATCGCCACACTCTGCCATGTGCCACTTTCAGGTCTCCTCACACTGCTGGTGTGTAGAATTTTTTGACATAGGGTGCTGGCAGATTACGGGCCTCCTATAGCTGCTGCCAGGCCCCTAATCTGCCATAGGCCCCTATATACCGCCTCCTCATGCTGCTGCCAGGTCCAGAGTCTCTCATGGGTCCCTGTACGGCCTCCCATTGCTGCTGTCTCCATCGCCACACTCTGCCATGTGCCACTTTCAGGTCTCCTCACACACTGCTGGTGTGTTGAATTTTTTGACATAGGGTGCTGGCAGATTACGGGCCTCCCATAGCTGCTGCCAGGCCCCTAATCTGCCATAGGCCCCTATATACCGCCTCCTCATGCTGCTGCCAGGTCCAGAGTCTGTCATGGGTCCCTGTACGGCCTCCCATTGCTGCTGTCTCCATCGCCACACTCTGCCATGTGCCACTTTCAGGTCTCCTCACACTGCTGGTGTGTAGAATTTTTTGACATAGGGTGCTGGCAGATTACGGGCCTCCTATAGCTGCTGCCAGGCCCCTAATCTGCCATAGGCCCCTATATACCGCCTCCTCATGCTGCTGCCAGGTCCAGAGTCTCTCATGGGTCCCTGTACGGCCTCCCATTGCTGCTGTCTCCATCGCCACACTCTGCCATGTGCCACTTTCAGGTCTCCTCACACTGCTGGTGTGTTCAATTTTTTGACATAGGGTGCTGGCAGATTACGGGCCTCCCATAGCTGCTGCCAGGCCCCTAATCTGCCATGGGCCCCTATACCGCCTCTTCATGCTGCTGCCAGGTCCACAGTCTCTCATGCCATGTGCCACTTTCAGGTCTCCTCACACTGCTGGTGTGTTGAATTTTTTGACATAGGGTGCTGGCAGATTACGGGCCTCCCATAGCTGCTGCCAGGCCCCTAATCTGCCATGGGCCCCTATACCGCCTCCTCATGCTGCTGCCAAGTCCAGAGTGTGTCATGGGTCCCTGTACGGCCTCCCATTGCTGCTGTCTCCATAGCCACACTCTGCCATGTGCCACTTTCAGGTCTCCTCACACTGCTGGTGTGTTGAATTTTTTGACATAGGGTGCTGGCAGATTACGGGCCTCCCATTGCTGCTGCCAGGCACGTAATCTGCCATGGGCCCCCGTACCGACTCCTCATGCTGTGACGTTGCAACAAGGTGGAATTCAACCCTACATATGTTAGACCGCCTTTACGAACAGCGAAAGGCCATCACCGATTTCCTGATGTTAAAAGCGGATAAAGGTACTCCCTGTGTAACTTAGATGTCAGCCATTGGCAGCTCATGCGTGACACCTGCGCTTGCTCAGGCCCTTTGAGGAGGCCACGCTATTCGTGAGTCGGCAGGACTATGGGATGAACGACGTCATTCCTCTGTTGCACGTCCTGGAACAAATGCTGTTAACAATGGCTGGTCAGGGTGCGGTAGACGTGGCGCACAGATCTCAACGCCACATGACCCCTGTGGGGGCAGGACAGGAAGAAGAGGAGGAGGTAGAGGAGGACATTGGTGCTCAGGAATTATTGAGTGAAATGGGTGGTTTTTCCACTCAGCGGACAGGAGTGGAGGAGCAGGAGCATCTGGTAGAGGAGGAGGAGGAGGAGACAGAGGACCCAGACGCACCGTGGCAGTATGCTGTGGAGATGGAGGCAGGGAGTCCCTCGCATTCCTGTCAAGGTCCTACCTTTTCCCTGTGGTTATGTTACTTCATGTGCTGGTGTCCATCTTGGATTCTGCTGTGCATGATGGGAGCCCTTTTATGCCTTCAGGTTTCTGTGGTCCATCCCCCAGAGGGGTGTGGCTGATGACATATAAGCCTGTGGCCCGCACATGCTCTTTGCACTTGTGTCTTGTGTCTTTGTGTTGCTGTTACTCTGTTCTGACTCTCGTGACTCTCCTGGTATCTGATTCGGCTTGTCTTGACTATTCTTTGTATTCTCCTTTGATCTGACCCTCTGTTGCTGAACCCGGCTCGTGACCTGTGATTCTCGTCTGCTGTCCTGTACTGTTCTGTCCTGTTGTTGTTGACCCCGGCTTGTCTGACTACTCTTTTGTCTCTTCCACCAGCTACACGCCATTGGCGGCGGCCATTACCGCAGCTGAGGTGTCTCGGGGGCCGCGACCTGGTTCCTGGCTGCGTCAAGTCCATCCCCACCATCAGGGGCCCTGGTGAAGGGCAGCCTGGGACTTAGACTCCGCGCCCTGAGGGACTTCGGTCTGTGGGTGGTGGTTGTCGTCAGCCAGTGCGTTACATTGTTAGGCCTGCCTGTCCGTTCCTCGGCTCCTGCCCTGACATTACACAAGTGCCATGAACCCTGACGGTGCAGGCACGCCTTCGCTCCCAATGCTAGTCGCCAGACTCGATCAACAGGATCACCTGTTGGATCAGTTCGCTCAGGCGTTGCAAACTCTGCTTGCACGCACCGCGCACCTTACTCCTGGTGTTATTAGGCCGGTTGTCGCTCCGGTGGTCGCTTCCGCTGCTGTTCCGCTTGCTGTGCCTACCGCCGCGGCTGATGCGGCACCCGCGGTGTCCAGAGGTATGACCGGTTCAGCCCCTCTTCCACAGCGCTTTGGGGGTGAGCCGAGTCAGTGTCGTGGGTTCCTCAACCAGGTGGGTATTTATTTTGAATTAATACCCCACGCCTTTCCGTCTGAGAGGTCAAAGGTGGGGTTCCTCATCTCACTACTCTCAGACAAGGCCTTGGCCTGGGCAAATCCCTTATGGGAGAGGAACGACCCGGTGATTCAAGATTTTTCTGGTTTTGTCGATGCCTTCCGTAGGGTATTCGACGTACCGGCTCGTTCCGCCTCGGCGGCCAAGCTGCTCATGACCATGCATCAGGGTTCACGGACCGTGGCCGAGTACGCTATAGAGTTTCGTACCCTGGCGGCAGAGGTCGGTTGGAACAATGAGGCTCTGGTGGCTGTGTTTTCTCAGGGTCTTTCTGACTCATTGAAGGACGAGATTGCAGCTAAGGAACTGCCTGTGGTGTTGGAGGAGCTCATCTCTTTCCTGATCCTGATTGACACCAGGCTCAGGGAGAGGCCTTCACTCAAGGAACGCCTGCGGAGGCCTTCCAATCGACTGGCACCTGCGTTTTCTGTCCCACCCGTTCCTCCCTCTCCTCCCACGCCTCCTGGGGATAGCTTGTCTGGTGGGGAACCCATGCAGCTGGGGTTTGCTCGCCTTTCCGAGGGGGAGCGGGCCGCTCGGCGTCGGGAGGGTCGCTGCCTGTACTGTGGCCTCGGTGGGCACTTTCGGCAGTCTTGTCCGGTCCGTCCGGGAAACGCTCGCACCTGAGATCATGTCGGGGACAGATCTTGGGTGGAGTTTCCTCGTCCCCGGCGTTCCGCAAGGATAAGCCACTGATCACCGTGGTCCTTTCTTGGACAGGGGGCTCGGTGACGGCCCAGGCGTTGGTAGACTCTGGGGCCGGTGGGTTGTTCTTGGACAGCTCGTTTGCTGCGCAGCACTCCATTCCCCTGCAGGCTCGTGCTGCCCCATTGGTTCTCGAAGCAATAGATGGCAGGCCCCTGCAGCCGCCGCAGGTTACCCACGAGACCCTGCCAATAGAGGTAGCCATTGGGGCTGTTCACAGGGAGTTGGCCTGTTTTCAGGTGATTTCTTCCCCACACTATTCGGTGGTTTTGGGGTATCCCTGGCTCCAGAGGCACAATCCAACCTTCAATTGGCAAACAGCCGAGATTCTCTCATGGTCTCCACAGTGTGGGGCCGGGTGCATCCGGGGGCCGGTTAAGGTATTGTGTGCCTCCTCGGACTCTGCGTTGCCCACCGACTATGGGGAATACCGGGACGTGTTCGATAAGGTACGCGCTGGTACCTTACCACCGCATCGTCCTTACGACTGCGCCATATCCCTGCAACCCGGGGCCACTCCTCCACGTGGCAGGGTGTACCCTCTCTCGGTTGCGGAGAATAAGGCCATGGAGGAGTACGTGGTGGATGCGCTTTCCCGGGGGCACATTCGTAAGTCTACTTCCCCAGCAGGAGCGGGGTTTTTTTTCGTAAAGAAGAAAGGTGGGGAATTGAGGCCTTGCATCGATTATAGGGGTCTCAATCGGATTACCATTAAAAATGCATATCCAATTCCTTTGATTTCTGAGTTATTCGACCGCCTTAAGGGAGCAACGGTCTTTACCAAACTCGACCTTAGGGCGGCGTACAACCTCGTACGGATCAGACAGGGGGATGAGTGGAAGACCGCGTTTAACACCAGAACTGGGCACTACGAATACCTGGTGATGCCCTTCGGATTGTGTAACGCGCCCGCGGTCTTTCAGGAATTCATAAACGATGTCCTTCGTGATTTGTTGCAGCAATGCGTAGTGGTTTACCTGGATGACATCTTGGTTTACTCTACCTCCATGGAGTCCCATGTCCAGGATGTTAAGCAGGTGCTGCAACGATTGCGTGAGAACGGACTCTTTTGTAAACTCGAGAAGTGCGAGTTCCATCGATCCCAGGTTGCCTTTTTGGGCTACATAATTTCCGCGGAGGGATTTTCCATGGACCCTCAGAAGGTTGCGGCAGTTCTGCAGTGGCCTCGTCCCAATGGTCTTCGGCCCATTCAGCGCTTTCTGGGTTTTGCCAACTACTATCGGAAGTTCATCAGGAACTTCTCCACATTGGCAAAGCCTCTCTCTGACCTAACCAAGAAGGGGAGTAACCCTCACGAGTGGCCATCCGAGGCCATCAGAGCTTTCGAGGCTCTGAAAGCTGCCTTTGCTTCGGCTCCGATTCTTTCGCATCCCAATCCTGGGTTGCCCTTCGTCCTCGAAGTTGATGCTTCCGAGACGGGAGTAGGGGCTCTCCTGTCTCAGCGTCGGTCACCCGATGGACCCCTACTTCCCTGCGGGTTCTACTCCAGGAAGCTTTCCTCGGCTGAGTGCAACTACCAGATTGGAGATCGGGAGTTGTTGGTCATCATTCTGGCTCTCAAGGAATGGAGGCACCTGCTCGAGGGTTCCGCGGTTCCGGTCCTCATTCTTACCGATCACAAGAACCTGACTTATCTTTCGGAGGCCAAGAGATTGACACCCCGCCAGGCCAGATGGGCTCTGTTCTTGTCACGCTTCAACTATGTGGTTTCATATTTGCCTGGTTCCAAGAATGTCAGGGCTGATGCGTTATCACGGCAATACTCTGAGTTGTCCAGGGAGGACTCTGAGCCAATCTCACTTATACCTCCAGATCAGATCCTGGCTGCCATTCGCACCAGTCTGACCTCTCCCCTTGGGGAGCAGATTTTGGCGGCTCAAACTGATGCTCCTCCCGGGAGGCCGGAGGGTAGATGTTTCGTACCCGAGGGATTGCGCACCCGCCTGCTGCGTACCTACCATAACGCCAAAACTGCCGGGCATCCAGGGAAGAACCAGCTGTGTTGGGTCGTCTCTCGCTTATTCTGGTGGCCAACCCTCCGTGCCGACATTGCCTCTTATGTAGCGGCATGTTCGATCTGTGCTCAGAATAAGTCTCCACGGCATCTCCCTTTGGGTCTTCTGCAACCCATTCCCAATGGGGAGCGTCCTTGGTCACATCTAGGGATGGACTTTATTGTAGACCTCCCGGTGTCTCGGGGTCATACGGTCATCCTCATGATCGTCGATCGGTTTTCCAAGATGTGCCATTGCATTCCACTCAGGAAATTACCCACAGCGCAGGAACTGGCCACGGTCTTTTCCAGGGAGATTTTTCGCCTGCATGGGTTACCTAAGGTGATTGTCTCAGACCGCGGGAGTCAGTTCGTGTCCAGATTCTGGCGTGCCTTCTGCTCCCAGTTGGGTATTAGTCTCTCCTTTTCATCAGCCTACCACCCGCAGTCCAATGGGGCTGCGGAGCGTTCCAATCAGGCCTTAGAACAATTCCTTCGGTGTTATATTTCAGACCATCAGGATGATTGGGCCGATCTCCTGCCATGGGCAGAGTTTGCCAGGAACTCGGCGGTCAACTCCTCCACCGGGATGTCTCCCTTCATGGCCAACTATGGGTTTCAACCCGCGGTATTACCTGAGAGGTTCTCACCACAGGACATTCCGGCTGTGGAGAACCATCTTGCTGCCCTGCGTTCTTCTTGGGGGCAGATCCAGAGGGCCTTGAGGGACTCAGCTCAGCACCAGAAGTTCCAGGCTGATCGCAGACGGTTGCCCGCTCCTTCATACCAGGTCGGCGATCGGGTGTGGTTGTCTACTCGTAACCTCAATCTTCGGGTGCCCACACCCAAACTGGCTCCCCGTTTTGTCGGTCCTTTCCGCATTCTCCGCAAAGTGAATCCGGTGGCCTATGCACTTGCCCTTCCGTCTGGGATGCGGATCTCCAATATCTTTCATGTTTCCCTGTTGAAACCTCTGATCTGCAATCGCTTCACTACCTCTCTTCCTCGGCCCCGTCCTGTCCGGGTTGACGGTCATGAGGAGTATGAGGTGAGCCGGATCCTGGACTCTCGATTGGTGCGCGGTCAATTACAGTTCCTGGTTCATTGGCGTGGTTATGGTCCCGAGGAGCGTTCCTGGGTTCCTTCCGCGGATGTCCATGCTCCTGCCCTCCTCCGCGCTTTTCATACCCGCTTTCCTCAGAAACCTTTTGTTGAGCCGCGGAGGGGGAGGGGCCCTTGAGGGGGAGGTACTGTCAAGGTCCTACCTTTTCCCTGTGGTTATGTTACTTCATGTGCTGGTGTCCATCTTGGATTCTGCTGTGCATGATGGGAGCCCTTTTATGCCTTCAGGTTTCTGTGGTCCATCCCCCAGAGGGGTGTGGCTGATGACATATAAGCCTGTGGCCCGCACATGCTCTTTGCACTTGTGTCTTGTGTCTTTGTGTTGCTGTTACTCTGTTCTGACTCTCGTGACTCTCCTGGTATCTGATTCGGCTTGTCTTGACTATTCTTTGTATTCTCCTTTGATCTGACCCTCTGTTGCTGAACCCGGCTCGTGACCTGTGATTCTCGTCTGCTGTCCTGTACTGTTCTGTCCTGTTGTTGTTGACCCCGGCTTGTCTGACTACTCTTTTGTCTCTTCCACCAGCTACACGCCATTGGCGGCGGCCATTACCGCAGCTGAGGTGTCTCGGGGGCCGCGACCTGGTTCCTAGCTGCGTCAAGTCCATCCCCACCATCAGGGGCCCTGGTGAAGGGCAGCCTGGGACTTAGACTCCGCGCCCTGAGGGACTTCGGTCTGTGGGTGGTGGTTGTCGTCAGCCAGTGCGTTACATTGTTAGGCCTGCCTGTCCGTTCCTCGGCTCCTGCCCTGACAATTCCTTGGCACAAATGGCCCATAGCATGCTCGCTTGCTTGCGTAGCGACAGCCAAATAATAACCATCAGACAGAGGGATGACTTTTGGCTGTCCACCTTGTTGGACCCTCGCTACCGTTCAAAAATGGTGGCCTTTTTCACACCTGCTGAGAGGGAGGCCAAAATAACATACTATAAAAACCACCTATGTAGTCAGCTGGTCTCTGCCTGTCTGCGCCAACGTCCATCCTCAGACACTGTGGGCCCTGTGCGCTCGCGTTCCGCTGCCATGGCAGCAGGGGAGGGGTGGGGTGGTAGGAGCAGTGGCAGCTCCACCAGCAGCGGCTGCCTCAGTCTGCAGTCGATGATGAGTAGCTTTCTTCACCAGCGCAGTGAGGAAACTACTAACCAGCCGCAGCAGCAGCAGCAGCAGCAGCATCAGGTGGACCTGGAGCAGGACCTCAAACAACAGGCTTAGGCCTACTTGGACAGCACCCTGCCAACCGAGGTAGACAATCCCCTTGACTACTGGGCAACGAAACTTGACCTTTGGCCCCAACTAGCTGAATTTGCCCTTGAAAGGCTGTCATGCCCGGCCAGTAGCGTGGCATCGGAGCGCGTGTTTAGTGCGGCAGGAGGTATTGCAACTCCGCGGAGGACACGACTGTCCACCCAAAGTGTGGAGAGACTGACGTTTGTGAAAATGAATCAGGCGTGGATTAGTCTGGATTTCAAACCACCAGTTCCTGACACAACTGACTAAATCCGCCATGAATCATGCCCCAAACATGTGCCACTTTCAGGTCTCCTCACACTGCTGGTGTGTTACATTTTTTGTCATAGGGTGCTGGCAGATTACGGGCCTCCCATAGCTGCTGCCAGGCCCCTAATCTGCCATGGGCCCCTATACCGCCTCCTCATGCTGCTGCCAAGTCCAGAGTCTCTCATGGGTCCCTGTACGGCCTCCCATTGCTGCTGTCTCCATCGCCACACTCTGCCATGTGCCACTTTCAGGTCTCCTCACACTGCTGGTGTATTCCATTTTTTGTCATAGGGTGCTGGCAGATTACGGGCCTCCCATAGCTGCTGCCAGGCCCCTAATCTGCCATAGGCCCCTATACCGCCTCCTCATGCTGCTGCCAGGTCCAGAGTCTCTCATGGGTCCCTGTACGGCCTCCCATTGCTGCTGTCTCCATCGCCACACTCTGCCATGTGCCACTTTCAGGTCTCCTCACACTGCTGGTGGGTTCCATTTTTTGTCATAGGGTGCTGGCAGATTACGGGCCTCCCATAGCTGCTGCCAGGCCCCTAATCTGCCATGGGCGCCCGTACCGACTCCTCATGCTGCTGCCAGGCCCGTAATCTGTCATGGGCCCCTGTTGTCGCTTGTTGGCATATTCCGCTCGTTCAGATGCTCCTTCTCCTGCTACTCCTCTTCACGGATTCCGTCAGCAGTCTTTCTTGGAATCCGTTTCCAAGAGACAACAGTTTGCGAGCACGCACCAGACGGTGCAGAAACTGAACGTCCTCCTGTCCAAGTTGCTGCTGCCAGGCTCGTAATCTGTCATGCGCCCCTGTACCGCCTCCTCATGCTGCTGCCAGGTCCAGAGTGTGTCATGGGCCCCCGTACCGACTCCAAATGCTGCTGCCAGGCCCGTAATCTGTCATGGGCCCCTGTACCGCCTCCCCATGCTGCTGCCAGGTCCAGATTGTGTCATGGGTCCCTGTACGGCCTCCCATTGCTGCTGCCAGGCCCGTAATCTGCCATGGGCCCCCGTACCGACTCCTCATGCTGCTGCCAGGCCCGTAATCTGCCATGGGCCCCTGTACCGCCTCCTCATGCTGCTGCCAGGTCCAGAGTGTGTCATGGGTCCCTGTACGGCCTCCCATTGCTGCTGTCTCTATCGCCACACTCTGCCATGTGCCACTTTCAGGTCTCCTCACACTGCTGGTGGTTTCCATTTTTGTCATAGGGTGCTGTATGGCCTCCCATTGCTGCTGCCTCCACCGCCACACTGTGGCTCCACACTCTGGTTTTGGCCCCGTGACTGCCCAAATGAGTGAAGTGTGCGGTGATTCTAAGATCGACGGCACTCATCTGCATGTCATACTGCCTGACAGTATTATTTCTCTTCCCCAGCAGACTCCAAGGGCATTTAAATTAAAGGTACAGTGTTCAGCACTAATATTAAGTCTCTCTGAAGCCTAGAAACACCCTTTTTTAAGTTAAATTCACAGCGAATATATTCGACTCGAATCGAAATTTTTCCACGAATTCGCCGAATCAGTCGAATCGAATTTTTGAATACTTCGCTCATCTCTAATTCCAACCTTCTGGCTTTATAAACACTTAAAAAAAAATAAAAAGAAAGAAAACTGTAGTCAATTGCAACTGTTTTTGCAGTTCAAGCAGAGGAAACAAATATTGAATCAGTCAATTCTGAGGAAAATTTTATGGAATCACCATATACTTTGCAGTTTTAAAACAAACATCTGCATCAGACTACATCTGATAATTAGTCTTCAGTTAAAAAAAAAGAGTACTTGCACACCTTGGTGAGCTGTTGCACCAAGCTGATTGACATGAATCATGGCTCCTACTCAAGAGATATCCGTTGAAACAAAGGAGAAGATTAAAAAACTTCAAGAAGGTAAATCATCACAGAATGTTGCAAAAGGCGTTGGTTGTTCCCATTCAGCAGTGTCTAAAATCTGGACCAAGTACAAATCAAATGGGAAAGTTGTAAAATGGAAGCATACTGGTAGACCAAGGAAGACATCAAAGCGTCAAGATAGAAAACTTAACCACATGCCGCCCAGCCACTGTAGAAATACGGCGGCAGGGCGGCATGACTGGGCAAAACCACGTTTTAAAATGTGTGTTTGCAAAACAGGTAGGGGCGCGCGTGAGGCGTGCCACCGACCTACCTGTCCCGCCGATCACGGCCGCGGATGTCAGTCGCCGGGTCACAGCCGGTCGTTACCGGCTGTGTCCCGCCGATTAGCGGCAAACACTGACAGAGAGCAGGGCTGCAGTAGCTCTGCTTTCTGTCAGTTCCCTGTCAGCTCCTGACATGCTGAGCCGGAGAGAAGAGTTTCTCTCTCCCGATCAGCGTGTCCCCGTGCAGTACACACCCCCGCTCCCTAGTAAAACACTCCCCTCACAGTTAACCCTTTCAGTAAATAAAAAAGTTAACCCCTTCCTCCCCAGTGCCATTAGTACAGTGTCAGTGGGGTTTTTTTGCACTGATCACTGTATTGGTGTCACTGGGGATGTCAGTGACCCCCAAGACAGTTCCCCCCAGTGTCAGAGTGTCCGCCGCAGTCCCGCCATAAGTCACTGATCGCCGCCATAAGTTGCTGATCACCGCCATTATTAGTATAAAAAAAAAAAAAATCCCAGTATTTCCCGCCATTTGTAAACGCTATAACTTTTACCTAAACCAATTAATTTACACGTATTGAAAGGATGTTTGGTGGTGATGACATCATTTTTCAGCATGATGATGCATCTTGCAATAGGGCAAAAACATTCCTTCAACAAAGACATGTGGAGTTTATTTACTAAAGCTGGAGAGTCCAAAATCAGACTCCCTTCTGCATAGAAACCAATCAGCTTCTAACCTCAGCTTGTTCAATGAAGCTTTGGCAATGAAACCTGGAAGCTGATTGGTTTCTATGCAGAAGTGAGTCTGATTTTGCACTCTCCAGCTTTAGTAAATAAACCCCATGATGTCAATGGCATGGCCTGTAAATAGTCCGGACCTCAATCCAACTGAAAATCTATGGTGGAAATGAAAGAAAATGATCCATAACAAGGCTCCAACCTGCAAAGCTGATCTGGCAACTGCAATAAGAAAAAGTTGGAGCCGGATGATGAAGAATACAGTTTGTCGATAGTTAAATCCATGCCTCAGATAATTCAAGCTGTTTTAAAAGCCAGAGGTGGTGCAATAAAATACTAGTGGTGTACTGTCTTGGGTTTTTTTCATGATTGCAGAATATTTTCCTCAGAATTGAGCGATTCCATTTTTTTTTTTTTCCTCTGCTTGATCTGCAAAAACAGTTGCAACTGACTACAGTTTTCTTTCTTTCTTTATTTTTTTAAATGTTTCTTAAAGCCAGAAGGTTGAAGGTTGGGATGTTAAATAAAAATAGTTTTGAGGCATGTCTGTGATTGTTTTTTGCTACACAATTAAAACAATTGAATGAACATTTTCCAAGAGTTGTGATTCCATAATTTTTGCCAGGGGTTGTATATGGTCCAAAGAGCATCTCATCAGTTTGTATACAATTCAGATTGCTGTTCAAACTAAATTAAAGTGTATCTAACCCCAACAGCAAACCTGTAATATGGTGTACTTTACATGTCCCTAGTTGTGGTGGCTGCATTAGTGTTTCTTTTTAAGTACATTTTCTGCAAGTACAGAAATATACCTGTAGATTTTGCCAGAAATGTTCTTGTAATTTCCTGTGAACTGAATTGAAATCTCAAACAATGTTTTCAGCTCTTTCAGCTACCTTTTGTGAACTACAACAGAGATGAGTAGAGTAGGAGGAATTTTGTAGTATAATTCAGGAGAATATGGATACAGTTCTGTGAGTGAATATTATCACTCTAGGACAGGAAGTGTGCTTCGGCAGAATCACCGGCTAAAATTAACCGCTTCCTGCCCGCCTGCAATGTACCTGTACGTTGCTCTGGCTGTACTAACACAGTTGGGCGCCCCCCCCAGGACTGCTGTGTCCGGAAGACACATCGGAATGAAGATCCCGGTGAACGGGACCCGGTGAGAGTTTTTTTTCTTTTCTTTTTTAAAACCCTGTGACAAAAATGATATCTGTAAAATACTCATCATGCCTCTTATCAAATTCCTTGGGGTGTCTACTTTCCAAAAAGGGGTCATTTGGGGGGTGTTTTTACTATCCTGGCATTTTAGAGCCTTCGAAACTGTGATAGGTAGTGGAAAAGTGATATGAGGAAATATGCCCTTGAAAGCTTGGAGGTGGTCATTGGATTTTGGGGGCCTATCTGTAGCTAGGCTGCCAAAAAGTCTCTCACATGTGGTATCCCCATACTGGGGAGAAGTAGAAAAATGTGTTTTTTAGGTGTTATTCCACATATACCCATGGCATGCATGAGCAATATATCATTAAAGTGACAACTTTGGGTAAAAAAAAAATAATTGTCATTTTCCAAAAATTTGTGGCAAAAAATAAAATGTTCCATGGACTCAAAATGACTCTCTGCAAAATCCTTGGTCTACGTTCCAAAAAGGGGTCATTTCGGGGGGGGGGGGTTTGTACTGCCCTGGCATTTTAGCACCTCAAGAAATGTGATAGGCAGTCAAAGTAAAAGCTACGTAAATTCCAATATACATACCATAGTTTGTAGGCACTATAACTTTCACACAAACCAATTAATATACATGTATTGAGATTTTTTTTTTACCAATGACGTAGCAGAATACATTTTGGCCTAAATTTATGACTAACTTTTAGTTTATTAGATATTTTTTATAACCAAAAGTGAAAATATTTTTTTTTTCTAAATTTTCGGGGTTTTTTTGTTTATAGCGCAAAAAGTAATACCCGCAGAGGTAATCAAATACCACCAAAAGAAAG
Source organism: Staurois parvus (assembly GCF_062004578.1). Classification (NCBI taxonomy): domain Eukaryota; kingdom Metazoa; phylum Chordata; class Amphibia; order Anura; family Ranidae; genus Staurois; species Staurois parvus. Next base: position 2,546,256 of record NW_028317937.1, read on the forward strand.
CTCTATTTGTGTGAAAAAAAGGACATACATTTTGTTTGGGTACAGCATTGCACTACCGCGCAATTACCAGTTAAAAGAGCGCAGTGCCGAACAGCAAAAAATGGCCTGGTCATGAAGGGGGGTAAATCCTCTGGAGGGAAAGTGGTTAAAGTGATTATAAACTATCCCCTGGTAAAACAACCCATTCAGTTTAAAATAGAAATGAAAGGCAAAACATTTGTGCATAGATATAAAAAAATTATAAATACCTTTTTTTCCATCTGTTCTCAGCTGCACAAGAGCTGGGGGAGGAGAAGCAACAGGACACCGAATTTCGCAGTGATAGGCTGTGCAGGAGGGGAGGTGACAGGACAAGTCTTATCATTGGAGGAGAGCAAACTGAGTTCCCACCACAGCTAGAGAACTGACCGCTGTGTTGTCAACTTTTTAGTGTAGTCAGTTTTTAATAGGAAAGCAGAGGTACTGGCCAGAACACCAAGGATTTCACACAAAGGAAGCAATACAAAGAGAACAGGATAATTTTTCATACATGTACATGGTACAGCAGGCACATATCAGCAATATGAAATGCTGGGTTTACATATTCTTTAATGAAAATAAAGCCTGGAAATGAAACTAATGCAGCCACCAAGAAATGGTAAATTGCACTGGGTTCTAAAAAAAAAAAACACCTGAACAGTTTTATTGCATATCTTTTTTCTGCTTTATAAAAAAAAAAAAAGCGGTTGTTGCTATAACATAATATACCATTTTTTTTAAGTCTGGCACAACCCAAAGTCCCAGATCCTGGGACAAACATCTGACCCCACCCATACACAATTATATGTCTTCAGTCTAATGTTAAAGAAATGCTTATTTTTGTCCATTCATTTTCACAATGCCATTAAGAAACATGTCATACATACATTCCTGTTGATGCATTTTAATATGACTAACACTGCTAGTATTTGTCTACAAGCCGATTTATTTTTCTAGCTGCAGTCTAGTTTTGACTAACACTGCTAGCATTTGTCTACAATCCTATTTATTTTTCTAGCTGTAATCTAGTTTTGTAGTTGCTCACCTTATTGTTCTTACCAATTTACTGATGAATTGACCATACTTCAAGTAGGAGAGCAGTTGTTATTATCATGTTAGACCTTCAAAGTATCCAGCGTAAATTAGATGCAAAACATTTTTGCTCTCAATCTTTTCATATTTTTTTTAAAAGGAAAATAGTACCTAAGGTCCAACTGATGAATTTACCTGCGCAGAGAATAAATGAACCCATTGATATGCAGAAATAAGCCCTTTAAAGGAGGTTACCTTCACTTTAGCATTTATGCTATGAGGGAATTAATTATTATTATTATTATACAGGATTTATATGGCGCCGACAGTTTGCTCAGCGCTTTACATTATGGTGGGGGACAGTACATGAGACAGTACAGTAACAATACGATTCAATACACGAGGGGTTCGAGAACCCTGCTCCTTGGAGCTTACAATCTAGGAGGGAGGGGATAGTGGTACAGGAGGAAATAGCTGTGGGGGGAAGGAGTGGTAGGAAGAGTGGAGAAGTTCAGTAATTAGCTGAGGGCAGGGTAGGCTTCCCTGAAGAGAAAGGTTGTCAGAGTGCGCCTAAAGGTGAGGAGAGTAGGTGATAGTCTGATGGATTGGGGTAGGGCGTTCCAGAGGATGGGGGAAGCCCTGGAGAAGTCCTGGAGACGAGCATGGGAGAAGGAGACTAGGGAGCTAGAGAGTAGAAGGTCTTGTGAGGAGTGGAGAGTACGTTTTGGGTGGTATTTGGAGACAAGAACGGTGATGTAGTTTGGAGCAGTATTATGAACAGCTTTATATGTCAGTGTTAGGGTTTTGAATTTATCCGTTGGGCAATCGGAAGCCAGTGGAGGGATTGACAGAGGGGGGTGGCAGATACGGAGCAGTTAGTAAGGTGGATGAGTTTGGCCGCAGCATTCAAGATAGACTGAAGGGGGGATAGCCTGCGATGAGGTAAGCTGATGAAGAGGGAGTTACAGTAGTCGAGGTGTGATATAATAAGGGAGTGAATGAGTTGCTTAGTGGATTCCGGGGTTAGGAACGGTCGTATTTTGGAGATGTTGCGGAGGTGAAGTCTACATGAGTTTGTCAGCGATTGGGGCTGGAAAGACAGATTGGAGTCTAGGATGACACATAGTACTCTGGCTTGAGGGGTGGGACTGATGGTAGTGTTGTTGGTCTTGATGGAGAAGTCAGGGGGGGAATTAATATATACTTACAAAGTTTGTTCATACTGAGTTAACACTGAGCTATGCAAAATACAATTTTAGTGTTGCCTAGGGCAGCACAAGGAATAAATACATCACTAACTATAACCAACTCAAGTCTGGCAATATGCACCCTACTGTGTCCAAGCTATTTGCACTGCATCCCCTCCCATTTAATCTAGTGGACATTTCCTGATCTAGGTTGCAGAATTTCTTTTTGTTGTTGTGTTTACTTTCATGTCCTATTTTTTATTTTCATACGTATTCATATTTTTTTCATTTCTGTATTATTGGTATTGATGTCGTGGTTGGGCTGCACATAACAGAGGCCAAATACATCTGCACTTCTCTGCTATGCAGACATATTATTTCCCCTCTAAGGCACTCAGGAGCCAGGTGTATTTTTTATAGTTATCAATTTCCTTATAGTCAGGGCACCAGAGGCATAGCTACAGAGAGAAAACCTATGGCCATAGTCTGTTCTGCAGGGTGAAGGAATGGCAGCAGTAAATGGGAGGGAAGGGGTTATGGAAACGGAAGAGGGAAAAGAAGGCAATATCAGAACATTAAATGTAGTATCCTATGTGAGCTGCCTGCCTTTCCCCAAATAAGGGTTGTCCAAAATAAATACATAAAAGGCAAGGTAGAGGTGCTGTCACGTGGAGGTAGTAAGATTGCTAATGTTACCTCTTCCATCTCCTTTTCCCTATACTCTTCCTCTTCTTCTTACTTCATCTCTTCCTCCTCATCATATGACATCCTCCCAGAATGCACCCCCAGCGGCACGCACCAAGCGCTGTCTGTGATGGCTGTGTCCTACGGACACAGCTGATCACATGGCAAGGTAAAAGGCCAATGGCACAGCTGATCACAACGTACATACAGTTGCCAGTTATCGGCAGCACTTTTCTCACGCTGTCACAGCATGAGAAAAGTAATGCCAATAATCGGCAAGTGTCACAGAGGACATCTGCACTGCTAATCAGGGCATTATCAGTGCAGCCTCAAAAGTGCCCAGCAGTGGCACCTAGCAGTGCCACCCATCACTGCAGTCCCGCCAGTCAGTGCTGCCTATCAGTGCCCATCATTATTTATTTATTTCAGGTACTTATATAGTGCCGTCAATGTACGCAGCACTTTACATATATATTGCACATTCACATCAATCCCTAACCCTCAAGGGGTGTACAATCTAAGGTCCCTAACTCACATTCATATATACACATACTAGGGCCAATTTAGACAGGAACCAATTAACCTACCAGCATGTCTTTGGAGTGTGGGAGGAAACCGGAGTACCCAGAGGAAACCCACGCAGGCACAGGGAAAACATGCAAACTCCAGGCATCATTGATGCCTATCAGTGCCCATCAGCGTTGCATAGCAGTGCAGCATCATCAGTGCCTCCTCATCAATTCCCACCAGTGCCGCCTCATCAGTGCAGCCTCATCGATGCACATCAGTGAAGGAGAAAATGTACCTGTTTGGAAAATGTTATAATAGAAACAAAGAAAAACTTTTTTTGTTTATAGCAGCAAAAATAAAAACCCAGTGGTGATTAAATACCACCAAAAGAAAGCTCTGTTTGTGTGAAAAAAATTCTAAAAATTGTATATGGGTACAGTGTTGCATGATTGTGCAATTGTCATTCAAAGTGCACTGTAAGCTGAATATTGGCCTGGGCAGGAAGGGGGTAAAAGCGCCTGGTAGGCAAGTGGTTAAAGTATTTTTTTTTGTCCTCGGAAAGCCTTGGTCAAGCAAACAGATGGGGAGGCAAAGGGGGGGGGGGGGTTGGGGGATGGATCAGTAGAAGGTATACTGTGCAGTGAGTAAGGATCAGAGTGTACAGATGGAGGCAAAGTGGTGGGGAGGAGGGTCCAAAGCAAAAGATAGACAGACTAAGCAGGCATTCTGAATCTAAAAGGAAACAAAATGTGTGCAAGGACAAAATGTGCACATGTACAAACTTAAAAAGGTATGTACACAAATGCTAGAAATCTTGTTAATAAAATGAAAGGACTATAACTTCTGATACATGAGAAAGATTTTGCCTTTGTGGAAGTACCAGAAACCTTGACAGCAAACATGACTGGCTTGTGACTGTTCAGGGGTACTCCCTGTATCAGAGGGGGAGGGGTGTGTTTTTATGTGAAGAGTGATTTAATAGTGAATATGAGGGATGACATTTGCTAATGGGCTAATGAGGAGGTGGAGTCTTTGTGGCTGGAGCTTCAAAGGGGCAAACAAACTGTAAATTAATTATGGGTGTATGCTATAGGTTCCCTAACACTAAGGCAGAGGAGGAGCCTGTATTGCTTGGTGTCTATTTAAAGGTTCTTGCTTTAAAAGCCAAGGAAGCTTAGACCTCTGTAGTGTATTAGTGCTTTTACTAAACAGAAAATCTTCACGTGCAATTGTAGAAAATATAAATCATAGCATGGAAAGTATAACAAAATATGCCTACAAAATGCACAAGCTGACTATCTTCCTAGCAAATAAGCATGTACAATATGTATGCAATAGGTATACTAAACAGATACTCAATTTGGGCTCTCCTGGTGGAATCTTCTCATGGTTCCTTCAAAGTCCAACTGCTCCCTCCTCCATCTTCCAAACAAGTGTGTCCTCCTTTGTCTCTCAAAACAACTCTGTCCTCTCCAAAGTCCAGAACTCTTCCTCTCCAAAGTCCCAAAAACAACTCTTCTCCTTTTGTCTCTCCAAACAACTCTTTGTCTAAGCCACATGCCTGTTCAAAAGTATTTGCCTCCTCCTAACCTCCTGTTACATTCTGCAGATCATATCCTTTCTAAGCCTGACTTCCTCTACTGAGCTCATAAACCAGTTTGACTGGTTCATTTGCATATCAATAGGAGAATCCTTAGCTTCTAAAACAGCACATGTTCTTAATACATATCTATACATTTCACATATCCAAGCTATGAATATGACCAACTATCCATAGCAACACATACCACTTCTTGGTTTTACGCAATAACCTTTAAATAGACACCAAGCATACAACTGGGGGCTCATCTGGGATTTGTGCTTAAGCTTAACTGAAGCAGACCTGTTTTCTGTGGTGATTTCTGTTGCTCATGCTAGGAAAAATGCTGCGCACACTGTTTAGAAACAATAAGTCTTTAGAGATGGCTAAGTTGAGTCAGATGAAAGGAAGGCAAGGCTTATGATCTTCAGGAGACACATGTGGACTGATTTACTGAAAGTGGGGGTTCCTAGAGAGGAAATAGATAAAATTCCTACACCAGCATTGCTGAAGATGTGGAAGCAAGTGGCTGATGGTAGATTCAGTCACATTAGGTGTTTTTGGTTGTCATAGACTGGGGCATATTGCTAGAGAGTGACATGTTGTGAAGACTGGACAACAACAGGCCAGTGTTCTCAAGACAGCATGGATAGAGAAGCAGGTTTATTCTCTCCGCTGGAAATATATGCCTTTCCATGAAAGTGTTACAAGGCAACAGTGGGCACCCTACAATAGTTTTGCACTTTGAAATGGGCAGATAGATAAATGTGAGCAGTGAGCTATGTTTTTTGGCACAGTTGGAAGGAACATATAATCTGCTTTGTCTCTTACTCTTATAGGAAAATGAACACCAAAGAGGTGGAGCAGCCAGAGCAGATGAAAAGGCAAGATCGGATGAGACAGACCAGAAGAGGAGATGGGTGCATGATTAAGATGCGGATGATTTCCAGATGGTGGCTGAATAGGTGTGGACGTTCATCTGAGCATATCCTTATGACCAGGAGAACAATGAACTTTCATCTTGGACTTTCTTTCTAACTATGTTACACAGACTGCCAAGGAAGTTGCATCTTTCCCGGGACAAATGTCTGATCGCCCCGAACAAATGAGGATTGAAAGGGAATTTTTTCCTCCCATTTACAATATAGAGGATTTGATGTAACAGGAAGTTAGAAAGTGGAGAGGATTTTTGAACAGGCATGTGGCTTAGACAAAGACAGAGTTGTTTTTGGGACTTTGAAGAGGCAACAGTTGTTCTGGACTTTGGAGAAGACTCTAAGATGACTTAACACCAACGAAGATCTCTGACAGAAGAAAAAGAAGTTTTTCGCCCAATCTGCAATTGTTGTAGAGTAAACCTGGGTCCTCGAGTTGCCTAGGGAGATCATGAACACACTCTAACCTGAGTTAAGTAACCATTTCAGCGTAATACTATTGTACACAAAACATAGATTCACTAGGAAGTAGGTGGCATTTTTGCTTGTTATTGGTATATCTATCAGTCTTGTCAGTGTTGTATTTGTATAATTGTAATTGTTTCTATGTACAGCATTTTCATTTAGTAAAAGCACATTAATACACTACAGAGGTCTAAGTTTCCTTGCTTGTAACACAAAGTAATCTTTACTAACCTTCAATCAAAACAGAACCCTATCTACTTTCACATCTAGAGATGTCAGGTAGGCAGGGCAATTTTATAATCATGGAGGAATTCAACTATTCTGATATTGTTTGGGCAGACAGAACTGCTCACTCAACTAGGGGACATAATTTACTGAATGCAGGACAATTTCTTGAATCAAATGGTGGAAGCTTCAACTAGAGATAATGCTCTGCTGGAGCTTCTAACTACAAATAACACAGAACTGATTGCAAACATAGAAGTAAGGAATAATTTAGGTAACAGTGCTCACAGAGTAATTACATTCTCTATTAATTATAGGAAAGGGACACATGAAGGTAGGACAAGAACACTAAGTTTTAAAAGAGCCAACTTTAATAAACTGTGATCCATACTACATGACACAAAATGGGATCAAATTCTTGCAACAAAGAACACTGAAGGGAACTGGGAGTGCTTTCAGGGCATATTAAACAATGGCATTTGTTACTGCATTCCACTAAGCAACAAATCTAAAAGTACAAAAGTTAAACTTGGGTGGCTAAACACTAATTGTCAGGGAGCTATTCAGAAAAAGCGTAAGCATGTGCTGAGAAGACAGCAGAACAAAAATATACATGTGCTGAGGAAAAGACCTGGCATAGTTGCCAATACCCGGCGCCTAATGCCCTATATAAGAACAGTGGCTGCACAGTTTTCTGGATGATCTTCATCTGCCAGTACTCCTTGTTCCTGTGTATCCTGTATTTCTTGGACATAGTGTTATGGACCTGCCTTGTCTCTGGACCTTCCTGCTGTCTGACTCCTGGTTTTCACCCTGGCTTGCTGTAAGGACTCTGCCTCTCCTGCCTTACTGTGTATGACTCTGACCTGTTACCTGACTACTATTCTGCCTGCTCCACCTGATTCCCATGTATGACTTTGCCTGATCATGCTTCAGCCTTCTTTCTGGCTTGCCTCTCCATGTATGACCTTGGATCCTATCCTGATTACACTTTTACAGCCCAGCCCAGCCCTGCCAGTTTGACCACGCTTCTACCTCAAGTGCTATCTTGCTTGTGGCCACGGCCTTGGTCCAGCTGCATCTCCAAGGGCAACAAAGGTCCTGACAGACCAGCTGACAGCTATCTGATGGAAACTGCTGCAAGCAAGTTCCAGCAGAGCTACTTAATAGGCACCTGAACTTCTTTGATCCTTCCACTCCTGTTCTCACCTCCAGGGGTGCTTTGCCCTCAGCTACAAAGGAAGCCCTCTCGTCAAGCCAGATCATGATTTCTAATTTTTAAGGACAACTTACTGACTAGAATGGTACCAGCTGATTGTGGAAAAGCAAACCGTGTATCTATATTCAAAAAAGGATAAAGATATCCCTACATATTCTGTACACGGTAACTACAGACCAGTCAGCCTAAAATCAATAATATATAAACCATTGATATAAAATATAAGAGCCATATCCAAGAATTTGCTAATGAAAATAGAGTTATGAAGAACCAGACCAACCTCTTAACATTTATGAGAAGGTGAGCTGTAATTTGGATAAAAGAAGCTCTGTGGACTTATTGTATCTGAATTTTGCTAAGGCATTTGATACAGTACTCCACAAATGATCAATCTACAAGTCAAGATCTTCTGGCATTGATGACATGGTATGTACGTAGATAGCAAAGTGGATACAGGATGTGTCCAGAGGGTGGTGATTAATATTTTCTGAAGAGTCTGGAGTTGTAAGCATGGTGCCCCAGTCCCCCAATCCCACAAGGCTCTGTCTTGGGACCAATTCTGTTTAACTTGTTCATAAACAATATAGAGGTTGGAATGAATAGTTCAATCTCTGTGTTTGCTGATGATACAAAGTTAAGCAGGGCAATAACTTCACAACAGGATATAGCAACTTTACAAGAAGACTTAGTTAAAATGTGAACAGCTATACAGCAGATAAGGTTCGGTGTAGGAAAATGTAAATTTATGCAGTTGGGAGCTAAAAATGTGATTGTCCTGTACTCTGGCTTGTATCCTGGTTATCCATGTCTGCTACCTTCAAAAGTTTGGTGTAACTTACCAATAAACAATTTCTGAACTTTAAAATGTGGTGACAGGTCAATAAAAGAAAACCCAAGATCAGCAGAGACAACTACTGGATTTACATTCCCAAGATAGCCCACTGTAGACTGAAATGCCTCTATCACTTACAAAGAACTCCCATTAAAGATGATCTCCACAGTGGCTTATTGGTTAGCACTTCCGCCTGGCAGTACTAGGGGAGTTGGTTTGAATCATAACCACGGCACCATCCTGTGCCTGCGTGGGTTTCCTCCCACACCCCAAAGACATGCTGGTAGATTAATTGGCTCCTGTCTAAATTGGCCCTTGTATGTGTATGTATGAATGTGAATTAAGTACCTTAGATTGTATGCTACTTAAGGGTTAGGGACTGATGTCAATGTAAAATATATGTATGTTGAGTAAATTGATGGCGCTATATAAGTACCTGTGATAAAACTCCAGCTTTTAGTGAACCGTAGCACCTTCATAAAGTTGTGTTAGGTTAGGTAGATTTAGTTATTTAGCTCTCCTGTAATCAGTGGAGCTGCTTTTGATTACTCTGGTCTGCTCTGAGTTTCACAGGCTGTAGCTTTGGCTGTTTTCTCTTGCCTTCTGGATGGTTCTGGAAAGTCATGACAGTATGAATATTTATGTGGTCCCAGCCAATTCTTGGGGGAGGGTGCCTAGTTGGTGGCTGGGAGAGACCATTAATAGTTTGAGGAGTGGAGCAAAGGGGTTCTTATCCAGGAAGAGAATATCTCAACTTGAAGGGCTGCTGCCCTTCTGGGCAGTCCAGCAGTGCTTTTTAATTTGCTCATTGAGGTCCCAGCTGTGCTAGCTGGGGGGCGTACTATACTGAATGTTGCTGGAGCTGATCTGGGAATCTGGTCTGAAGAGCCCTCAGGACATACACTCATTTGACACTTTATTAGGTACACCTTGTAATACCGGGTTGGATCCCCTTTTGCCTTCAGAACTGCCTTAATTCTTCATGGCATGGATTCAACAAAGTGCTGGAAACATTCCCCAGTTTTTTGTCCATATTGACATGATAACATGCCTTTCCAGCAACTCGAACCAGTCTGCCCATATTCCTCTGACATCAACAAGGCATTTTCGTCCATACAACTGCCACTCACTGGATATTTTCTCTTTTTCAGACCATTCTCTGTAAACCCTAGAGATAGTTGTACATGAAAATCCCAATAGATCTGCAGTTTTTTTAAATACTCCGACCAGCCCGTCTGCACCAGCAAACCATGCCATGTTCATAGTCACTTAAATCCCCTTCCTTCCCTATTCTGATGCTCAGTTTGAACTTCACCAAGACCCTGTACTAGGTCCTGTTCTATTTAATATACATGTAAGTGATATAACTAAACGTTTGTTGGGTAAGGTATGTCTTGGTCAAAAAAGTGGAAATTGTAGTTCAATGTTTCTAAATATAAAATAATGCAACTAGGGAAAAAGAATCCCTTGAGAGAGTACAACAGTGGGGTACAGTGTTGGCCAGCACTTCAGAGGAGATGATTTCAAAAATATCTTTTGGGAGATGAATCACATCACAACAGGGTCCATTCATCTCCCAAAAGATATTCTCACTTAGTATTAACGCACCTTGGATCTCTGTTTTATCCACAAGCATTTTGTCTTATACATCTATTACATACACTTTTTATCCATAGTAAAATGGCGTCGCGCATTGAGTATCAACACTTGTCGGACTACGGCAATATGGCGCTAAGTGCGCATGCGGCATTTACTGTATAAATTGGCGACTCCGCAATCATGGTGTCACTTGGTCTCCTTCCTCTGAAGAAGTGCGTGCACACGAAACGCGGCAGTGGGCGCCTAGGACATCGTGACGTCACGCCGTCGGTGCCACGTGGAGGCTCAGCGGCCATCTTTATTTCTGGAGGGTCAGTCTTTCACTATACCTGACGCTGCCGTGTTTTTACTTGCTTTTATCATTTTGATCTAATAAATCACTTATTTGAACTACTACACTATGTGCACTCTCCTTGGTCTCCTGTGAGGAGCTTTATCATTTATCCCTTAAAGGAGCCTCTGGTTTGCTGGATCCATTCACATTCCTTGAAGGCTCCTATCCTTATTTCTGGAGGGGAAATCATCTCATGTTCCAGCCCAGACCCAGACCTGTGAAGGGGGATCTTTATTGATATACACACCGCGTAATTTTATAATGCTTCTGGTGAGTGCGTAATTCTTACTTTACTACTGGGAGCACCACCAATGGATTGAAGATTTTATGCTATTCACATTACATAGACTGTCATGCTTGTATGATTTATTTTTAGGACATTTTAATCATATTTGATTTATCTTATTTATCCCAGCGCGGCACTATTTATATATACATTTACCGAGGTTTTATCTGGTTTCCTTGTGTGTTCAGCTGCTTTTTTTAAGAGCGCTCACTTCTACTGTTATTTGTCTTAATTGTAAAGCTTACCTCCCAACTTGACAATGAGGGACACCCAAGGGAGAAAGGAGACCTGAGGTGCCCACAGCGTGCTGCGAAACAAAACAAATGGGTGTGGCCAAACTGTTAACAATGGGAGGGGCTTAAGGGGCATGATTAAAAATAACCCAGGATTCTTTGTACCTACTGTATAAAACATGCTTTGATTGGTGTGCCAAAAGCAAGTCTCACAGACACATAATGTATAAACCTCTGCACAATTTTTTCAAGAAGAAAAACTTCCATTAGCTTAGCAACAGGCAACAAACACTTTGGGGAGAAATATGTAATGTACAGTATAACATACACATACCTCCCAGCTTTTGAACTTATGAATGAAAGACATCTCAGGAGGTTAAAGGACATGTGGCACAAAGTGAATTGTGACAAATAGAGATCATGGTTAAATTACACTGAAATAGGATCTGAGCCTACTGGGAGTATACACACACGACACAGAATATGCTGCATTCCTTGTACCTACAAAATACTTCTTAATTCCAGAGGTACAAAGGAGAGCCTTATGCAGGCCATAGACGGGTCGAAAATCGGCCGAATTTTCTTTAAAAAAAGTGAAAAATCGGTCATTCAAGCGGCCGACGTTACCAGCAACGGTAAAAAAAAAAAAAAAAATCGGCTGATCTTCATCCCGTCTACAGCCGGCAAAAAGTGTCCCTGCAGAGAGCTCCGCTATTTCTTCTGACAGTTCCTTGACATTTATAGCGGTTGCAACAATGTATCTATTTGTATCCATTTAGGATGCAGATGTTTTTATTTGGAAACAAATAGATACATTGTTGCAACCGCTATAAATGTCAAGGAACTGTCAGAAGAAATAGCGGAGCTCTCTGCAGGGACTCTTTTTGCCGGACTGGAATTCCTCTTCTTCTTCATCCTCTTCTTCTTCTTCATCCTCCTCTTCTTCTTCTTCTTCATCCTCCTCTTCTTCATCTTCCTCTTCTTCTTCTTCATCCTCTTCTTCTTCTTCATCCTCTTCTTCTTCTTTTTCATCCTCTTCTTCTCTTCATCCTCTTCTTCTTCTTCATCCTCTTCTTCTTTTTCATCCTCTTCTTCTTCTTCTTCTTCCTCTTCATCCTCTTCTTCTTCTTCCTCTTCATCCTCTTCTTCTTCTTCCTCTTCATCCTCTTCTTCTTCTTCCTCTTCTTCTTCATCCTCTTCTTCATCTTCTTCTTCATCCTCTTCTTCTTCATCCTCTTCTTCATCTTCTTCCTCTTCTTCATCCTCTTCTTCTTGTTCATCCTCTTCTTCTTCTTCCTCTTCTCCATCCTCTTCTTCTTCTTCATCCTCATCCTCTTCTTCTTCTTCATCCTCTTCTTCTGCCTCTTCATCCTCTTCTTATTCTGCCTCTTCATCCTCTTCTTATTCTGCCTCTTCATCCTCTTCTTATTCTTCTGCCTCTTCATCATCTTCTTCTTCTGCCTCTTCATCCTCTTCTTCTTCATCCTCTTCTTCTTCTTCTTCCTCTTCCTCTTCTCCTACATCCTCTTCTTCTCCATCCTCTTCTTCATCCTCTTCTTCTCCATCCTCTTCTTCATCCTCTTCTTCTCCATCCTCTTCTTCTTCTTCATCCTCTTCTTCTCTTCCCCTTCTTCCTCTTTGTCTTCATCCTCTTCCTCTTCTTCTTCATCCTCCTCTTCTTTTTTTTCCTTCTTTTTGTCTTCCTCTTGCAGGTCACTGCTCATGTGCAGATTTTTTTATCGGTAAAAGATCGGCCGATTTGCCCATCATTGCCGCGAAAATCGGCCGATTGGAAAAATCGGGCGATTTTTTTCCAGCTTTACCGATAAAAAAAATCTGCCAAAATACCGAAAAACGGCCGAACATTTACCCCACTAACGATCCGAAAATCGGCCGATTTTATTTTCGGCCGAAAAATCGGCCGATTTTCGACCCATCTATGGCCTGCATTAGATTGGCCACAGATTATGCAGTTTTCTTTCTTTTAACCACATGTTGACAGAAAGAAAATCGTTTGATTTCCCCATCAACACAGTCAGGGTTGATGGGAGAATCCCTCCTGATGCGCTATTGTATTCTGACAGTGGGAGGTTTCCCTGCTGTCAAAATACAATGAACAGCTGGCAGATATAGCAGTGATTGTAAAAAAAAAACACCGACAGTTTGGTTGTACTGAAGTTGATCGATAGATCTGGCGCCTGATAGAAGACGGCCAATGGAAGCAGGACACTGCTGGACCGAGGGACAGGTAGGACGGAGGAGCGGGTTCTTCTGCACAGCAGAGCCGAGTGGCCGGCCCGGTATTCAAACGCAGTGGCGGCGGGAATACCAGGCCGGCCACTCCACATTCGCTCCATAAGACGCACAGACATTTTGCCCCATTTGTTTGGGGGAAAAAAGTGCATCTTATGGAGCAAAAAATATGGTATGTGATCGTTTATTAAAACTTTTGGACCCATATTGGTGATCCTCAATGTGCTGGGGACATTCTCCCTTGTTGATTCTGTTCGGTTCCAGCCGACGGTCGCTGCAGCACCAACTTATACACATAGCTATTTTTAACGCAGGAACATGTGCATTTGGATTGTACACTTGCACCCTAAGGCTAGGTTCACATTTATGCAGTTTGTGTTTAATCTGTTTTTAGCAGTGCTTTTTGAGGTGCGTTTTTGCCGCATTTTTGATGCATTTTGCGGGAAGGGGTTTCAGCTTGTTGCTGGGCAGAATAAAATGCAAAACGCATCCAGCATGCATAAAAATGCACTACATGCTTTTCTGCAGCGATTCCATTGAAGTTTATAAAGCCAAAAATGCAACGATTTGCGTGTAATAAGTCCCTGACCCTTTCCAAAAAATGCACCAGGTGAAAACGTGGAGATGTGAACCTGTCCCATAGGAAATCACATTAAATGGACTGCTGTGCATTTCTGTAAAACGTAGCGGAAAATGCATAGGTGTGAACCTAGACTAAGACAGCAAGTGTGTTACTGGCAGGATCACCAGGTGAAAATAAAGGAAAAAAGATTAAAAAGGAAACTATTGCAGCTATGGTATTCAAGAATTGCTAAGCTGCAATATATTAAATTTGTGGTTTGGGGTTTAAATTGATATTAAGAGTTCAGTTTTTTATTAAAATAGCAAACATGTTATACTTACCTGCTTTGTGCAGTTATTTTGCACAGAGTAGCCCCAATCCTTCTCTTCTTGGGTCCTCATCAGTGTCCTGGCTCTTCCCCTGCCCCCATAGCAAACCACTTGCTATAGGGGTACTTGCTCCTGAACCCTGCTCTGTGTGTACATAGACACACAAAGCATGCCTTGGCCCCACCCTCACTCCCTCCTCTCTGAAATGAGTTTGGCAGCAGGTTCCCACTGCTGTTTCTGAGTCAATGAGGGGGCAGGAACAGAGTCAAGAGAGCCGCTGTTCTTGTGCACATTGCTGGATCCGCAAAATATAAGGGGGGGGGGCAAGCTGCATGCAGAAGGTTTTTAACCTTAATGTAGAGAATGCATTAAAGTAAACCTTCTGTCTATAGAGCCGCTTTAATACCACTATAAGCCACTTGCTCAAGCTGTTGTTTTTCAGAGCCTTTTCATTTTTCTACACTTAAATAACGTATGATCTAAATTTGGAGTAGGAGCCCTGTGTTTTAAGCACTGAAAATTACTGCCACCTTTTCATTCAGAGTATCTTTTGGTAAAAATATGTGCGCTGTTAGCAAGTTTCAAGTATACTTCCTTTAATACCTCCCCTGGGTTTCTCACCTCAGAGAAGCTGGTCTTACACTTTTTATTATATAAATCCTCTACTCTTTGATAGTTACGGGTATGAAAATTCATATAAACACCTCAAGGGGAGCTTTCTTGTCCTTGTCAATGTGGGGGCAATGTGCTTTGCGGGGGGAGGGCTCCTTGTAAGTTACCCTCCGTGTTGAGGGCATGTGGACTGATATAATACAGGAGAGAGAGGGTACATGCTCGCTGCCCCCCAAATGCATCCCTTTTTCTGGCCAGCTAGACTGAATACTTGGATAAGTATCTGGTGTGGATTTTGGGGGGGGGCCCTTGCTTTTTCTCTTTTTTTTTTCAATGGGGTACCCTCTTAAAATCCATACCAGGTCCGTAGAATCCAGGTCCAGGCTTAGAATTTGAGGGCAACCATACATTTTTATTTTTCATGGTGCTCTCCTTAAAATACATTTCTCTGTTGAGAACAGTTTTCTTTCACTGATTACATAGCATGTAACATGATCTGTGAATGGGGGAGAGAATTATGTGACTGGTCAGACTCTCCATACTCACATAATGTGTTACAAGCAAAATTCAAAGTAAAATGTTGTATAACTATTTATAAAAAAAAATATGGGGTATTGCTTGGGAGGTCACAACTATAAACAAATTGGTTTAAGGTGATTTAGGGACACTTTTGTCCTTTCTTTCTAACCTACGGATAATGTGAATCTTTTTTCAGCTACCAACACCTTGAGATGCTGTTAGGTAGTTAGTCTAGTACAACAAGAGCTAAAATTAAACCCCATAAATGCCATCTGTTCAATCTGTCCCTTTAAAACTCCACCCCTTTAGAATGTGTGCTGAATACCTTGGGCATTTAGTTACAAAAGTAGAAGCAAGACTGAACCCAAATTAAGTATAGCCATACGGCAATGGGCAAATCAAGGAAAGTTAGGGGGTATTTCTGGCATGAGCAGGGTATTTATGGCAGTTCATAGACATATTTGTTCATTGCAAATAACTGTGATGGACACTGTGGGGCTGATTAACTAAAACTGAAGAGTGCAAAATCAGGTGCAGCTCTGCATGGTAGCCGATCAGCTTCTAACTTCAGTTTGTTCAATTAAGCCTTCCCAAAAAATCCTGGAAGCTCAATGCACAGCGGCACCAGATTTTGCACTCTCCAGCTTTAGTAAGTCACCGGTCACACCACTGCTATTTAAAATCGCGCAATTTCAGCGCAATTTCTGAAGACTTTATTGCTACTTGTGAAGATTTTCAACGATTTCTTGCAATTTGCAGTGCGATTTCCATTATATTCTATGTATGTGAAATTGCAACAAAAAACTGCAAAAAAAGTAATGCAAGAACTACTTTAGAATCGCGCTGCAGCAAATCGCACATGTTAGGATACTGACATTCATTAAATGCGATTTCAGGTGCAATTTCAATTTCCAAATCACACCTGAAATCGTACAGGTATGAGCACTACATCAACCACTGTGCCTGCTGAAATCACTGTAGACCAAGTTTGCCTCATATTGTGGTACAATGGAACCAAGGGAAAATTGGTGGCTTTCATATTGCCCCCTTTTAAAAAAAGGTTGCAATCCCTCAGCAAGTGTATAAAGCAAAAGGTAACTCATGCTGCAAAATACCATCTGGCTCATATTCAAGTCACTTTCTGTTATGGAATGACCAGGGGCGGACTGACAACTCATGGGGCCCCTGGGCAATAGGGGATCATGGGGCCCCTGTGTCCTTGCCCAAACTCAAAAAAGCCTATGAAAAAGGTACCAGGGGCATTTCATGGGGCCCCGTACTGACCCCGGGCCCTCGGGCAGTGCCCGAGTTTCCAAATGGTCAGTCCGCCCCTGGGAATGACAATGGTTTTACAACTGTGCTTAAGGGTTGCCACCTCATCCCTTTAAACCAGAACACATATTAATTACACAGTTTCTTAGGCTAATTTATAATTTAATGCAGATAAGGCACTGAGTTTAATTACCACCTTAATCAACCACAGAACCTGTGACATTAATGTGTGTTCAGTTTTTAAAGGATGAAAGAATGAAACCCTACTGTGCTTCCATATTGTCACATCACATGCATCTATGGTGGAAACTATAAGTAGCTGTGCCAACACCTTGTGCAGGCATGGTCAACAACCAATATCAGGAATCCAGACCAGAGCATTGATGAATAGTTGGTGCTTGAGATAGTGCATGTAAATAAGAAGTTGCTGAAAGTTGCTGGAGGAGATCAGCAGCACTAATATAAAAAAAAAATAGATGAAAAACAAATTTTATGAAAATGCTGTAATTGTAGCAGCACCCCCGGAGAAGCCAACAATTTTGTAGGTCCCTAGGTCTTTGCCCACAGCCAGGCACACATGCACAGTCACTTTGTTTGCTCAAAGAACAGTCCAAAGGACGGGTTTTTGATGATTTCATAAAGATTGAACTTGGATAGGGATGAGAGATAGCTGGATACTCCAGTAACTCTTAGGGACAACTTAAGGATGCTAAACTTGCTTCCATAAACAATGAGCACAGTCTCTGTGTAGAAGATATCAGACAGGTTCTGAATTGACAGTTAAGCCTTCCTCGGTGGACAGTCCAAGCAAAAGTCCCTTCACAAGGAATTAGATAGACTATGCTTCAGGCGCAGTAACTTCTTAGCAAACACTCAGCTGACTTCTAACACCCAGGAGGGGTGTCAGCAGCACTACTACCAGAATCCTGCAGATGCTAGCTCCCAGTAGTACCAGACCAGATCCTCAGAAGACAGTCCCCCAGTCAGCTCTCAGTAGCCTTCAGTACACTATATTGCCAAAAGTATTGGAACACACCTCCAAATAATTGTATTCAGGTGTTCCAGTCAGCTCTATGGCCACAGGTGTATAAAATCAAACACCTAGGCATGCAGACTGCTTCTATAAACATTTGTGAAAGAAGGGGGCGCTCTCAGGAGCTCAGTGAATTCAAGCGTAGTACCGTGATAGGTTTCCACCTGTGCTATAAGTCCATCCTTGAAATTTCCTTACTACTAAATACTCCAAGGCCACGGTCAGCTGTTAGTGGTATTATAACAAAGTGGAAGCAGCTAGGAACAGCAGCAACTCAGCCACGAAGTGGTAGTCCACGTAAAATGACAGAGCGGGGTCAGCACATGCTGAAGCACACAGTGCACAGTCGCCAACTGTCAGGGGTTGGGCTTTGCCCCTTAGTTCCAGTGAAATAAATTTTTAAGGTGTCAGCATACCAAGAAATTTTGGACAATTTCGTGATTCCAAGTTTGTGGGAACAGTTTGGGGATGGTCTCTTCCTATTCCAACATGAATGTGCGCCAGTGCACAAAGAAAGGTGGTCCATAAAGACATGGAAAACTGAGTTTGACCTCAACCCCATAGAACACCTTTGGGATACATTAGAGCAGAGACAGCAAGCCAGACCTTCTCGTCCAACATCAGTGCCTGATCTCACAAATGTGCTTCTGGAAGAATGGTCAAACATTCTTATAGACACACTCCTTAACCTTGTGGACAGCCTTCCCAAATGAGTTGAAGCTGTTCTAGTTGCAAAGGGTGGGCCAACTCAATATTGAACCCTACGGACTAAGACTGGGATGCCATTAAAATTCATGTGCATGTAAAGGCATGCGTCCCAATACTTTTGGCAATATAGTGTAGCTCCAGGCCTCCCAGCCTCCTAGCTCGGGCCTCCACTTGGCAAGCACATGGCTGTAGTGCCCAGGGAAAGCAAACAGCACCCTAGACTGTGATTTTTCCTTCTGAAAGAAGACCAATCTGCTCTCAGCTCCAGGGTATTTATACATTCTTCCAGAATCCTCTGGGTCAGGACTCCCAGGAATTGGCTAGGGCTACATAAGTATTAAGCTGCTGATTACATTATTCTTGCCTCTATTTACCAGAACTCCGTCAGGTGAATAGGAGGAAGAAAACTATCCTGCAGCTTCTGAAACACAGAGCAGACCAAACCAATCAAATGCAGCTCCTCTGGACACAGTGAGCCAGAACTAAATTTACCTACACTAACACTTATACTACAACCCAAACAATTTACAGCCCCACTGGATGGATAGGGATGGGAGATAGCATCCAGTAGGCCAAACTAAATTAGCCTAACAGAACAAATTAGCTCCATTGACTACAATGGACCCAACTAAATTTACTTATCCTAGCACCTAACAAGAAGGCCACTACATAATATATAGCAATTGTTTATGGTGTGCAGTGCTTTAGCAAACCAAATGTAATTTAGTTAGAGTTTACAACTAAATTGTCTATGATCCCAGAACTGCAAAATAAGAGTGTTTTCAATGAAGCTACGTCAAAATAAAATGAGATTGCAAACTGTTCAGAGGTAGTTGGACTTTGTCTTTAACATGCCCATTTACATATATGCAGACTCGATACAGTTTGATCCGCATCCAATCTGCATGACATGTGAAATAACATTGCTTCCTCTAATGCCTTTTCACATACTGTATGTCCGGTGCACAGGCAGTGCAGATTCAGTGTGGATTGAAAAAGAGTCTTGTACAATTTCTGAGCAGTGCTTTCAGGTTCAGGTGTGGATCACAAGCTATTGATTTCTATGGGAACCATTTCTAAACTGCACATGTGTGAGCAGGAAAAAAATCCTGACCTGAACCTGTCCTGAACCTGATGTAAACCTGACCTGGACCGCTGAACCACTTTTGTGTCAATTAGCTGCGAAACCTGAGCTTCAGACCTGATTCACACATGCGCAGTGCAGATTGAAGCTCAGGTTTCACAGCTAATTGATACAGTAGTTATTCAGTGGTTCATATCAGGTTTACATCAGATTCAGGACAGGATTAGCTCTCAGGATTATCTTGTTCACACATATGCAGTTTCGAAACGGTTCCCATAGTATAGCCTGTAATCCTCTCCTGAACCGGACCGCACTGCTGAGAAATCTTACATGACTCTTTTTCAAAATGCACTGCACTGAATCAGCACCACCAGTACACCAGACATACAGTATGTGAACAGACACTATAGGAAGCAATGTTTTTTCACATGTCATGCGGATAGGATTCGGTTCAGACTGTGAACCAGCACTCAATCCGCACTGAATCAGCTCTAACTCGAATTGTTGATATCACAGAACAATGTTGCGGGGGCACTGTTTCAAGCCAGTAAAATTCTAACACTCCCATGAAATAATAGTTTAGGGAATGTGCAACAATAATATTCTTCTGTTCCATCTGGCTAAGCATGTAATTGTTTTTAATGCTGATACTAGAGCACATACTGTAGATGACTGTCTGGAACCTGTAGTCATGAAGCTGTCCTGAATATATAATCTGCTGCAGCTCCGACTTAAGCATTAAACACTAAAAATAATATTATTAGTTTTGTTGCAGTATCTTTTAGGAAGAGTTTTCCAACTTTTTTTTTAAAAATGACCATGAGATTGGTTTGTTTAAAAAAAAAAAAAGCATATAAAAAGACCTTCAGTGAAGACTCAATAGGCTTTTTGTTATGACAAGTGAGCAGCTGTAAGGGCATTTTGGAAATGGGAAATCTATGCCGTTTGGTTGGATCAATAAAACTATAAAAATCTTATGTT
Source organism: Staurois parvus (assembly GCF_062004578.1). Lineage (NCBI taxonomy): Eukaryota > Metazoa > Chordata > Amphibia > Anura > Ranidae > Staurois > Staurois parvus. The sequence goes on from NW_028317937.1 coordinate 2,566,747, forward strand.
TCTTCATACCTGTAGCCTGCTCTGCTGCTTCTTTAATCTGCTGAACATTTTCCCTTGTTGTAGGTTACTACTGCCTTTCTACAGTGCGGACAGTACTGAACTGAATCATTTCCCCAGTACAGCGGTGGTGACCATTTTGGAGAAGTCCAAGTGCTGAAGAGGACCCTTATTGGACTCCTGGATATTAGCCGTTCAGCAGTGCTATCCTTTTTAACATTTGCGCTTATGTATTGTATAGTTACATCTGTGAGCTGTGTCCTTTTACATTTCTGTATTTAACAAAATTGTAACATATTGCAGTGAATTAGTGTCTGCCTGTAGCCTCTTAGCCCAATAAAACAATTGTAAACCCCAGCTGTGCCAGTCATTTCAAACACTACCGAGTGGGTCATTACCAGATGCAGAAGGACCCAATCAACCAGCAGAGTAGCATTAGAAACAGACGAAGGAACTCCTAATAACAGTTAACCCACAGATGTTTCTTAACTTTTTTCTTTTATGTTGCTAAACCTTGTTACCGGGCAGACACTGCTGATTAACTGTACAGTATTAGGAACATTACCCAACTATTAAGTCTATGTACAACTAAAATCTTTGTTTTGGACAGTAGAAATGTGCTATGTAGCCCCCCTCTTACTTCTGAGCAGTAGTGGAGCACCCCCAAGTGGCTCATTTGGCTAGCATTTCAGCTGTCAGGGTGGAATTACTAACTCTTTATGGGATGGAAGAAATGTGGCACCAGTCATTTCAGAATGCTTAAAAAGTTTATTTGGCACAATATACTCAGGAGAGAATGTTAGGGCACCTGATACTGTGAAAAGCGACCAAAACGCAGCTTCAGACTTTTGCAGTAACAACAGTCAATACAGTATATAGGGGCCAATTCACTAAGACATAAATACTGCATGAATTTTTGAGTTAACATAACTCATGCAGTATTTATTTCAAAAGTAGTCCATTCACTAAAAAACATGCATTATTTTATGAATTAGTTAAATATTTATGTTTTGTGATATTTAGCACTTAAATTTTGTGTAATTTTTGGTGTTTTTTCTTAATTTTCTTTTTTTGCAGGCTAACATTGCACCAGAATGCACACAGCAATATTGTGAAAGTATGAAAACATTGTAGCGTGCTTTCATTCACAAAATGATCTCCCTATGATGACATAGAATTTATTTTCATCCCTGAGCTCAGAGGAAAACATTTTTTCCACTGATACATTGTATACTTTTCCCTTTATGGCCAGTGCAGAGCTCCTCTAATTGTTTTTTTGTACATTTTTAAAATACCAGCCAACACCTAGTGATAAATAATGAATGTGTGTGTTTTTTAATGAATTGACTTTAATGATTTAGCTCTTTTATTTTGCCCGTGTTTCCAAATGGTCAGTCCGCCCCTGGTTATCGCATGCGGTAACCTTTAGTGAATTGACTACATAGAGCTTTAGATTAAAGCCAGCAATTTGTACTCTTCAGATTATTTAGTAAGTACAAATTATCTTTCCAGTTAAGCCACCAGACTTTCTGCAATGTCCCCCTCCAGGACACTACTTTCTAACTTCGTGCTCCAGCAATGTTAGCCAATCTCTTGTAGGCCACAAAGCTCAAGCCAGGCAGCAGGCCTGGGAGGAACAGCCCTACAACAGAGTCTCCTCTCCTGGCAAGGCGGAACCTTTGTGGAAGATTACTCAGAATATCTATATCCTTCCCCAGCGTGCCCCACTGACAATAAATCTCCTAGTGGTTGACCGGGGAGAGTTAAAAATTTACAACCCAGAAATATTGCATCTTCTTGCTCTATAGCCATGCATATTTCCCAACAATAGGCTCAAGCAAACAGTAAAGGGAGGAACACATCTCCATTCACACAGTACACTGAGAACATGCAAAGCTAAGGACATCACTCACAGGCTGTGTGCTGAAGCTCTCCTCACCACCTTTTTATCTCTTGGTGTTGGGCAAACCTGTCAAAAGTGACTCAAGCTGATAGCAGAGGAACCAGGCAGAAAAAAAAGAAATCAAGCTCAGTGCTCTGCAAATACACAGTATAGAAGGATGCACTTTGCTCATATTTCATGTCTGAGGTTTACAACCGCATTAAAGCCCTTAGTCTTACAAGAAAATCTAAAGGGGGTGTTCTGTCCTCACTAAGCATTTCCCTGTGTGTAACTCGACATGCATCTAAACCCTCCTATTCTGCAATAAGCCACAATGAATGTAATCTTAAAGTGATTGTAAAGGCTCAAGGTTTTTTACCTTCATACATTCTATGCATGAAGGTAAAAAACCTTCAGTGTGCAGCAGGCCCCCCAGCCCCCTAATATTCACCTAAGTCCCCTCTCGATCCAGTGATGTTCACTACAGTTTCAGCTACCCTGGGACTCCCTCTTCTCATTGGCTGAGACAGAAGCAGGAGCCAATGGCTCCCACTACTTTCAATCACAGCTAGTGAGCCAATGAGAAGAGAGAAGAGGCAGGGCCCAGCCACAGCACCATGTGTGAATAGATACACAGAGCAGCGGGTGCCCCCATAGCTTGAAGGAGGGGCCAGGAGCGCCTGCGGTGGAACCAAAGAGGTGGAGGATTCAAGCTGCTCTGTGCAAAATCACTGCACACAGCAGGTAAGTATAGACATGTTTGTTATTTAAAAAAATAAATAAATAAACCTTTAAAATCACTTTAAAGCTTTATTAACAAAACACGATGGGTTAAACTATTAGGAAAAAACAGATAAGAAATACATACAATAAATGTATGAAACATACAGAACACAATGAACTGATTAAACTGTATTTGCAACAAGTTCTCACATGCTCACCAGCGATGCTGCCTGTAAGGGATATAATTTTAGTCCATGACATGTGCGGCAGAGAATTATAGCTGGTTCCTTTCCCTCTGTTCTTAAATTGGAACCTGAGCTCTACTTCCTTTTCTCAGAGTGAGAGTTTTTTATTTAATTAGGATAAACAGTCTCTAATTTGCGTAAAACAGTAAATTTATTCTTGGCTCCATCTAGTGGTCAAGTGTAATACTGCAGGACAACACTGAAGTTCCCTGTTGGAAGCATGTATTTTGGCCTGGGGTCAGTCTGTACCAAGAAATTACATGATATCCAATATTGTACCGCGCTCTAATAGGTTCTACCTCTTGTGATATATTAAATACCTGTGTTTGTCACCAATTACCAAACAATTTCATCAATCAATAACACTTATATCCATAATTAATGTAAATGTAAATTTCATTTCTATTAATGTGAAAAAACAAAAACAAAAAAAATATATATAAAAAAAATAAAAAATAAAAAATGAAGTGGGAATGATAGTTCTCCTTTAAATGGATAGAGATGGTATTGTTCTGACTGGGCTGTATTAAGGATCTGTGTCCACTGCGTGACCCTCTCTCTCCTCAGCTCAGCCTTCTCAGTTAATCTTCCTCCGCTGGCTGCTTGATTTAATCCTCCATATATGAGACATGAAAAGAAGGGAAAAGAAACATAGTGTCTTATCCGGGATTTCAGCTGTTTAATGTGCTTTGATTTCTCACTCACATTGTGAAAGATAAAGTAGCGCTTTACATAAAATGTATCCAAATCGTGTTTTTGGTCAGCATTATATGTGTGTCTGCCTTCAGTGTGTATACTCGCCGTTCCTCTGTGGATGCGTGATGACGTCACCGCCCCTCCCATATTGTTGGATACCCATACAAAATTTCTGCAGATATGGCGTCCCTGGCTGGATATAGCTCAACTTTCGAGATTCGACCAGTCCCTTCTGTCGATATGAGGATGGATGTTGATGCGATCGCCTCAGAGCCCCCCCCCCCCTTTTTTTTTTTTGTTTGTTGTTGGTGTTGTTGTTGTCCGTGTCTCTCCTCTGTTTGTCTCTTCTTAACCTCCTGTCCAATCTGTCCTTAAACATATTTTACGGATTGTGCTTACTGTTTTATGTGCTGCATCAGCAATATTACCTATGCAATCTAGATTTCTGTATAAACCCCAGGTTTTGAACATGTATCATTATCTGGAGAGGCCTTTTCTCGTGCCCCTTCCGTTTTCTATAAAGTTGACGTAGCAAAACTCCTGTTTAGAGTCTACAATTTCATTGACCCACAAAGGTTTGCTGATCGTTCCCTTCCAACCCCTCCCCCCCATCCTTTCCTACAGGGCACCTATGTAAACCTTTCAGCCCATGCTTTTCTCAATGTATGCCTTGAACTAGCTTATCTTCCCCCAGTACAATTAATATTTGTTGGTCATTGAATCTATGTTTCGAATGTTTGTTTATCTTTGCTTAACCTTCAATAAAGCTCTTTGTAAAAGAAAAAGATGTATACCTAAGTATGTGATTTGCAAATTTCTTTACTAATAGTAAAAGATAAAGGTTGCAGAACTGAAGTATATGTAGCCAAAACTTTGTTTATATATTTTATCTGGATAATGTAGTTAAGGCGGCCATAAACTAACAGATTCCTCTATGCACATAAACAGTGTGGATGGATCCCCCCCTCTTGGCTACTGCATTCTGACAGATGAGAAATGATTGGCTACAGGTGTTGATCGGTCAACAATTTTTATCCTGACCCCTTACTCAAATTTTGTTGAACAGTTAGGACCACCCTGTTAGAATTTCATGCGATTCTTCTGCATCAGACAAATTTCCAATAGTTTATGGCCAGCTTTAGCTATAACTATTTTATTGGTGCCTGTTTCTGATTCACCCTCACGAGGAAAGGGCAAATCTTCCAATGAGAACACCTGTTAGGCTTCTTTCACATGGGCATTTAGCCACACTATGAATCCCAGCAGCAATAATCTACTGATTCCTGTGGCTGGGCTTGACAGCTATGTGCAGATAGCTGTGGGATCGGAGCCTGTACATTGCAATGATAGGCTGCCAGTGGCCGTAGCTATTCATGACTGTTCAAACAGCCAGTGATTACATGCACACAACAGTGCGTCCAGCCACGATCACCGTAGGTAATCACTGGCTGTGCAAAAAGTCATGAATAAGTGCAGCCTGCTCTCCCTAAAGCATTCCCAACCCAACCGAGGCACCACCTGCCTGGAATTTGCATGTTCTCCCTGTGCCTGCGTGGGTTTCCTCCAGGTACTCTGGTTTCCTCCCACCTCCAAAGACATGCTGGAAGGGTAATTGGATCCTGTGTAAATTGGTCTAAGTATGTGTATGTATGAAGGTAATTTAGAGACCTTGGATTGTACGCCTCTTGAGGTTTAGGGACTGATGTGAATGTACAATATATAAATGTAAAGTGCTGTGTACATTGACAGTGCTATATAAGTACCTGAAATAAATAAATACTGCATGCCATATTGGAAAACAAGCAAACTACATATCGACATCAGGACCCACAGGTGAGAGGAAAACTCCAGCAAAATCTTTAACCATAGTACGTGAAATCTTTGGTAAAATAGAGGCATGTTTAGATACTCCACAGTTATTTAGCTAAATATATTTCCTAATTTCACATAATATTGTCTGTATTTTGGCACATTATATGCCAGTAAATTATGTTGTGCTGGTAGAATAGCTTTTTGTTTATTATAGATGTCGTTTTCACTATGAGCAGAGCTATATACTGTAGCTGTTAAAGGTTAGTTCAAACATTTTGTTCCCTTCCCCCAAAACCCCTCTCACTTGTACTTTATGAAACCAGATTCCCAATACACACCTAAATTCCAGGCCTCTCCTGGCCCATAACATGGTGAGCAGGGTCCTCTTCTTCCAGTTTCCGTTCTCCTCCAGCAGAGGGCAGCTCTGAATGCTGCAGAGAATGGTGGTAAAAAGCTGCAATTTCCACTTTACATGTAAAAAATTGGAGTTGGATTTAAACTGTTAATACAGTGTTGTTAATTGCTTACTCAACCTGTAATTTTGTTCTATTTTAATTATGCTATGCATTGTATTCCACATAATTTGTCATGGTTTACACAATGATTTTGTTGTTTTGCTGTGTTGGTTGTTGAATTAGTACAGTATCTCATCCTCTATTGTGCAAATTTAGGGAAAGAGACATATACTAGTTGCTTTCTGTATAGCATAGACATCTACTCAGGGAAATACATTTGAACCACGTAGCTTTTCACCCGTTGGGCACTTTGCACATCACAGATATAAAAGTTACAAACTTTTGCAGCTGTACCCTGACTGATTACTTCCCCTACAACTGCTGTTACTGTGACCGATTTCTGTTTCCTATTTTTTTTCTATATTTCTCCATTCTCTTATTACTGCAGGCTGTCTTGTACATTGTACATGCATAATTTGTACAGATTGGTGTAAGAACATTTTTCTTGCTTGCCTCCTTTCATTATCTGGGTGTTATTGTTGTTCCAAAAATGTGAACATTGTTGTCATGTATTTGCTGCATTTATTGCTCAAAGTCATGGACTCTGTACAGGTAGTCCCTTGGGTTACAAACAAAGGTGCTGTAGGTTTGTTCTCAAGTTAAATTTGTATGTAACTTGGAACATGTGCATTTTTTAAGCGTAACTCAGCCAAAAAAATGTTCTTTAAGTTTTTTTTATAGCATAGGGAAGGGTTAACACCCTGTAACCTTTGTTTTGCTGTCTGTGCCCCTGATCAGAAGATTTCACCTTACTTTCTGTCCCTGTAACAATTGGATTTTGAACATTTTGGGTTGTTGTGGAAACAAGGATTGATGATAAACCTTTAGTGGTGACACCTTTTTCCCATGATAACTCTTACAGGCAGGGCCGTGGATAAGTGGGTACCACCAGTCCTCATATATGGGGCCAAGGTAGCTGGGTGAAGGAGATTTGTGGGCAGGCAGGGTGATCGGCACTGCAGGGGGGCAATTACTGGAACCAATCCCCTGTATGGCTCTCTCTCTAGCATCTGAAAGCTGGCTTCTTCTCTCCCTTCCACTGTCTTTCATCTGCTGCAGAGAGAGTCATACATGGGATCCATTCCAGTAATTTCCCCATCAGCCGCACTCATCACCCTCCCTGTGCACCATACATTTCCCTCTGCTTCCCAGGCCCCCCTGCTTGCCCTCACCCCTGCAGAGCTGCTGGCTTCGCTCCTCTCCTTATGAACTGCTGTCACACAATAGGATCCTTCAGGATGGAGACTGGAGGAAGGGTCCGGTAAATAAGTCACATTTACCAGTCTCTTCCTAAATGAATGCAATGAGTGATCAGTAATGATCACTCATTGTGTTCATTCATAACATAGCATAGTAAACCGTGTTGTTGTTTTTTTAGGGAGCCCTGTCAGGTTGGCTGTATGGGGCCCTGTGGCTTCGAACAGCAGTCCTGCTTACAGGAGTAAATTTATCTTCCTAGGTGTAGATTTCCTCTCACTTCCTATTGTCTCCCTCTGTTTGTAAGAATCAGTCGGATGTATGTAACTCAGGGACTGCCTGAATAGACTCCCTCAAGAGTTGGTTCTGGCCAGCTCAGTGGATTGCTTTAAAAAAGGCCTGGATCCTTTCTTGGATACATAGAATATAACTGGATACTAACATTTATAGGTAAAGTTGATCCAAGGAATATCTGTTTGCCTCTCCTGAGATCAGGAAGGAATTTTTTTCCCCTGCAGGAGCAAATTGCATCATGCTTTGCTGGGTTTTTTGCCTTCCTCTGGATCAGCTGTGGGTATAGGATTATAACTTTTTTCTTTAATGGTTGAACTGGATGAACTTTTGTCTTTTTTCAGCCAGACTAACTATTATTATTATTATACAGGATTTTTATAGCGCCAACAGTTTATGCAGCGCTTTACAATATAAGGGAGACAGTACAATTACAATACATTTCAGTACAGGATGAATAGGATGGTCCTGCTCGTGGAGTTTACAATCTAGAGGAAGGGGGAGATGATAGAAAAGGTGATAGCTGCGGGGGATGATCTGGAGGAGGTGATTCAAGTACAGTTCTTAGGTGGAGGTGGGGTAGGCTTCCCTGAAGAAGTGAGTTTTCAAAGATCGCCTAAAGGCAGACAGGGTGGGGTATGTAACTATGTAACTATGCTTGTAGTTGGTAATGTGTATGTATATGTTAGTAATGTCAGTATACAATATATAGTGTTGGAAAGTGAAGATTTGCTATGTTATAGGGGACACACAGCAAAGTTTTTTTTTTTTTTTTTTTTTTAAACAATTGGCTTTTATTCAGAAAGAAAAAGCAAAACATATGAACAAGAATGAGCTACAAAAAAGCATAGAATATTATCATATCATGTAATGCACAGTTTACAAATTAGTTTTGGAGCAAACTCAGTAGTATAATCAAAACATTAGGAAGCATTCACATAGTAAAACGTTTACAATTTGCAGGTATAATCATCAAGTCTGATAGAAAGAAAAGTAAGAACAGAGGAAAATTAAAAGCTAGGAAAGAAAGCAAGAGAATAGCAAAGTAAGGACAGATCCATCACCGCAAGAGATGCCCAGAAATCACCAAAACAAAGTTGGTTGTGCTTAACCATTTCAATACCGGGCAATTTTACACCTTCCTGCCCAGGCCATTTTTCAGGTTTCAGCGCTCTCACACTTTGAATGACAATTGCGCGGTCATACAACACTGTACCCAAACTAAAATTTTATCATTTTCTTCACACAACTAGAGCTTTCTTTTGGTGGTATTTAATCACCGCTGGGGTTTTTATTTTTTGCTAAATTAACAAAAAAAGACCAATCATTTTGAAAAAAACCCACGTTTTTCTTTGTTTCTGTTATAAAAGTTTACAAATAAATAATTGTTCGTCATAAATTTAGGCCAAAATGTATTCTGCTACATGTCTTTGGTGAAAATAACCCAAATTAGGATGTATTATTTAGTTTGTAGGAAAGTTATAGAGTTCACAAACTATGGTATAGATCTGAAAATTGATCAATCCTGAAGTACTGACAGCCAATCTAATTTCTTGAGGTCCAAGAATGTCAGAGCAGTACAGATATCCCCCAAATGACTCCTTTTTGCAAAGTAGACAGTCCGACGTACTTCATAAGAGGCATGGCGAGTTTTTTGAAGTTGTATTTTTTTTGTAATTTTTCGGAAAATGAAAAAATTAAAAAAAATTAGTTTCACTATTTTTTTTTTTTTTTTTACATACTGTCACCAGTGCAGTACAGCATCATCATATAACTGGCATGGCGGTGAACAGGGACACTGACTGGTGACAGTATGAAAAAAAATATATATCTATATTTTGTTTTTTAATATTTTTTATTACATTTTTATTATTTTTTTTAAGATTTTTTTTTCATATTTTACTATGACCAAAGTGGTACAATGTTACCATAGTAACATTGTACTACTTTGGGGAAGTGATCAGTATTTTTTTTTTTTTTTTAACAATTTGCTTATAGCAAAGAATTACTTTGCTATAAGCAAGCATTTACCTGAATGACATCGATTCATTCAGGTTTTTTTTTTTTTTTTTGTGCTTAGCTGTGATTTGGCCACAACTAATCACATGACATGTGCATGTGACCTGCTGTGACCATTCACAGCTAGGCAGTAGTATACAATGGATGGCATGAATGAAGCCATCCATTGTATACAACTGTCATGTGACTTACTGTGATTGGTCACAGCAGGTCACATGGTACCGGCAACAGGGGCCGGTACTCAGATCTGTCATCGGCCGTGTCCAAGGTATACGGCCGGTGACAGATCACGCCACTGCGCAGCTCTGCAAGCGCGCGAACTTCGCATGTGCGGGAGAACGCCAAATGGCATACACCCCGGAAAGGTAATGCATTTTTGCGGCCGCCAAACGGCTATAGGCCGGGCGGCAAATGGTTAAACTGGAACTAAAGTTAAAAAAAAGGCACTCCTGCACTGTGCCCTCATAGAGTGACATTTATAGTGAAACTATTATTATTATTATACAGGTTTTATTTAGCACCAACAGTTTGCGCAGCGCTTTACAAAATGAAGGTAGACAATACAATGCGGTAGAAGAGGAAACAGGGCCCTGCTCGTTAGAGTTTACAATCTAGGAGGATTACAATCTAAATTTACATTTCTGTGAGTTCTTACATCAACTGTTCTAAAATATGAAATACACCAAGGTTCTATTTTTTTATGCCTCTTACTGTTGTTTTCAGTTTTCATTGTTGTCCTGTGCACACTGCCAATCCTCCAGTAATGCACCTTACCACTAATAGTGTCGAGTGAGGTGTCTGTTATTTCTGGTCACATGTTCTGCTCTGTGCATACTGCAATTCCCATAGCACTGAATGCGTCTGTATGTAGATGTGTAGTCAGTCTTGGGGGGTGAGCAGAAAAGGATTGGTGCATTCATGTACACAATGGGGAGCATGTAGAACGCACATTTATTTATTTCAGGTACTTATATAGCGCTGTCAATTTACGCAGCGCTTTACACATATATATTGAACATTCACATCAGTTCCTAACCCTCAAGGGGTGTACAATCTAAGGTCCCTAACTTACATTCATACATACACATACTAGGGCAATTTAGACAGGATCCAATTAACCTACCAGCATGTCTTTGGAGTGTGGGAGGAAACCAGAGTACCTGGAGGAAACCCACGCAGGCACCGGGAGAACATGCAAACTCCAGGCAGGTGGTGCTGTGGTTGGGATTCGAACCAACGACCCTAGTACTGCCAGGCGGAAGTGCTAACCATTTAGCCACTGTGCTGCCCATGTATAGCCACCCTAGATCTGGAAGTCTGAGAATAGCAAAAAATAGCTTACATTTGGAAGATGAAATGAAGGTTGTACGTTTAATGTCACTTTATGGCATTACTTCCTCTGATCTGAGCTATGCAGAGCAATAAAAAGCAGCAAGCTGGAGCTGACAGGGGAGAGATCTGTATTATTTACATACAGACCTCTCCCCCATCAGTGATACTTAGTGGGGAATCTCTGACTGGAACCCAATGATTGACAGCTGTAGCCACCAACGGCGGCTCGGATAGGGTGCATGCGTGCCCCCTACCCAAAAATACAAAATCACGTGTATATATATATATATATATATATATATATATATATATATATACACACACATGATTTTGCGCAGCCTTGTCGCCCTGTATCAGTAGTTCTGCTATAGGGTGGTTGGGAAGCGATTAAAAACCAAGTCTCATCTGCTGACAGTAGAATGTAAACAGACAATGCCTGCAAAGAAGCATGATGCCCCCCCTCCGCAGACCAAACCAGGCCATTCGGGTCTGGTATAGATTTTAAAGGGAACCCCACGCCAAAAATGTTTAAAAAAATGGCATGTGGTCCCCCCTCCAAAATCCATACCAGACCCTTATCTGAGCATGCAACCCGACAGGCCAGGAAAGGGGGGAGCAGATGAGTCAGGGTTGTTAAGGATGGGGAGGCTGGTCACCCGCTCCTTAACAACCAGCTATTATCGAATCAATTTGGATCATTAGTTTCATTCAGATGCTTCAAACATTTGAATGAAATAAATTATTTTGTTGTTTCATTAAAAGTCATTATTGTTGTAATTCAGAATTTCAGATACGTCCGAATCTCTGAATTTCTATTCAGATCAAAACAAACCGCACATGTCTACTAGGCAGGTGCAGTTAGCCTTCTCACCTGTAGGTGGTCTTTTGCCTTTATTACACGGGAAGGGGAATTTCATAAGGGAAGTGGTTCCTTAGAGATTCTGTATAGTGCCTTGAGAGAGGAAGGTAGTTTGATTAGACACAGAAGGAGAGAAATCAGTGAGGGAATCTGTTAAATAAGGGACCCCCCATCATTTTGGCACATTTCTGGTGAGTGTGGTAGGAAGGGGAACCTGCTTGTGAGGGACAGTGCTTAGCACCTTAATTTCTGTTGAATCCGGCAGTGTCTTCTTACCAGCTACCCCGTGTATGAGATTGCTGCTTTTCTGATTACACATTGCTGAACCTTGTTGCTGACTCTTTCATTGTTATTTGCCTTGCCTGCCATGACCTCAGCTTGAACCTTGACCATTCACTTGCTCACCACCTTTTTCAACCTTTACCTGGATATTGACTATTCCCTTACCTGCCTCAACCTCTGCGTGGACAATGACCACTCTTGTGCATACTGCCTTCCCTGACATCTTCCTGGACATTGACTTGGTGCCTCAACCCATCCTATCGCCTCAATGTAGCCCACCCTGCTCCTGTGTCCCATGGTAGGGCAAAGCCGAAAGACCACAAACTGGTGTCAGCTTGCAGCAAAGTAGCCAGGAGACTCATTAGGATCACCAAGCCATCATTCATCGTGAGGTGCTCGGATGAAGACCACATACACTTTGCACCTTGGGGAGCCCATGTTACCTGCCAGGGGTATCCCCTAACAAATTTAACTGAAGCCTCTTATCCTCTTTCTCCTAAAGCATAAAAAAGGCAGTTAAACAATGTATTAAATGTCAGTTGTAAAATACATGCATCCATGTAAACTTTTCAAGTCCCTTGTCCCCTTCGTGCTGCCAACTTGAGTAGGGTCATATCCTGATCTGCCTGCGCCAATCCTGCGCATGTGAACCCAGCGCACTAGTAAAGACAATGTAAACACCGACAATCCTATGGCTTCTATGTTGCTGTTACTATAGCAACATTTAAACCAAATGATTCCCTGCTAGAGTGTTGTAAATTGCATCATGCGCACCCAATGATCTAGCTGACAATCATTTCATTTACATGACATAGGCATTGAAAGTGGTGCAAACCCTACGCATGCACGGGTTTTATACTAGCCGGCATAATTTTCTTCTAGATGAAAAATGAGGAAGACGGTAGCAACCTAAAATGAAGAAAAAAAAAAATTATATATATAGTATTCCCAGTTTGGATAAACAGTAGAATTAAGCAATTCAAAAAATGAGGGTAAAGGTCTATTTTAAGTTTTCACAATATTGTTACTTCATTTTTTGGTTAAGGATGGAGTATTAAACCAGTTGACAGCTCTATGTCTAGGTCAGTGTTTCTCAACCTTTTTTCAGTCAAGGCACCCTTTAAAATTATGGACAGTCCCGAGGCATCCTTTAAAATTATGGACAGTCTTGAGGCACCCCATTCTAAAATGTGAAAAACTATTCGAATAGTTTTATATACCACAGCAACATCAACACATGTAGGACACCCAACATTAGAGGTGAGTTATTCTTCCAAAGCAAATACACTTTTGCACACTGGTACTGACTAGTATTCCAATGTTTCTCTTATCCCTCAGTTTTTCTCCATCACTGAGCTAATGTGACCCCAGCACTGATGGAGAGGGGAAGGTCAGACTAGGATGCTGTGCAGGCAGCTGCCATCCTCCTTATCAACTGATGATGTCATTGGTTGTCAGGACGCCAGCGGCTAGAAGGTCGTAATGGTGCACAATGAAAACCTGTGACTTTATGTAACTAAAAGGCGGGCTTGTTCCACCCGCTGGCTTGTATACAAGTTTTGGGCAATTTTCAGACATTTTGCTAAGGCACCCCTAAAGAAACCTCAAGGCACCCCAGGGTGCCTGGGCACCCTGGTTGAGAAAGGCTTGTCTAGGTAACTGCGGTTCTGGATCCTGCTCTGACCATTATGAAAGGGCCTTGGTCTCCCTGTTGTGTTTTTTATTTATTTTACATTATGGAGAATGCATGAGGAGGACCTGGAAATCTCAAAGTTAATGGGAACACTCAAGCCTCCCAGCTGGACTTGAACAAAGTGAGAACATATTGCAGAGAGATCTCACTGTTGGAGAATTCGGAACACATTAAGAACCCTTTCACACACTCTTTTCAATGTTACTGCCTGCATGTTATTTCGCACATTACGGCTACATTCACACAAGCGATCACAAATGGAAAGCAGACTCCTGCACCAAGAATTCTAGATGTAACCAAACATTTGTCACCATAAAGACTGTACAGTGCAATCTGATCTTTGGTCCCTAACCACATGTGTGATTACATGTGACAGCTGCAACCTGTCATTCCTTTGTACAGGCTTCCTTGCTGTTGTTGTTGTTTGTATACACCTGTGATCCCTTCTTATGAATCTGGTTGTCCTTTGTAACTGCCCATGTGAATTTTGTTAAGGCAACCCACTCATTTGAATAAGCTAACAAAGCAAAAAAAACAATTTTAAAAAATAATTCGGGAAGCTTTTCTTTTCTTTTAACACAGTGCATCAAAATGCACATATAACTCCCATTTGAGAACTGTGGTGCGCTGAAATGCACATGCATTGAGGTGCATTTAAAATCAATGGCACCACGATGCAGCACAGTGAGGACAGTGTAATGGTGTGTTGCCGTAATGTTCAGTAAATTGGTATGAAGTCAACCTAAAAGACCAGAGCATATTCAGTTTACCAGGCTCCACCTTGAACTAAAATATCATGGTTAACCCTTTAAAATATTGTGATTGACAAATCAATTGTAAAATAAAGATAAACCCAAACTTAGGTTTAGACTACTTAGAATACCACAATGAAATTAAATTTAGGTTGGCAGGAAACTATTGCTGTTCCTTGGAAATATATTGGCCCTTTTATCCTATTGGGGAAAAGACTGCTTCTTGGCTGTCACTGCTGATTGAAAGAATTAAAAAGAAAGCTGCGTGCACCAGGGCACTATTTTACCGCAATCTTTCATGTGATGATAACATTTTTTACTCTAAAAGCAGGAAGGAAACTGTACCATGCACGCCTTCCTTTTTTTGCTGTTTTACCCACATATGTTACCAGCATTTTGTTTAAAATTACGTTTCTTTTTTAAAACAACCAAAAAACAAAAAAATCTTTTTTTTTATTTCTGTTTTGGCCATACAAATGTAGTGAATGTAGTAAAAAAAACAGACTGGGGGACACGGATTGATTGATATGATAGTTGCATATCATTGATCATGCAATTTGCATGCAAAAATGTTAGACGTGTTCAGCAACACCTTTTAAATACATGCAGATATGTTTATTTTCAATAGTGGCTAATATTTATTCCTCAAATCAGGAACAGATTTATGTTTTTTAAGAAATTTACATGGGTGTAAAAAAATCTACTGATCCTATTACACGTTTTTTTCTAGGAGAAACGTCCCTGCGCAATGATAAGTAAACACTTGCTTAAAACTGTCTCCCCCCCCCCCCCCAGTACCTACATTTTGCAAATGTGTATACTTATATCCTCAGACACAAAGTTTTGGATTTAGTGTTACAGATCTGAACACGGTGCATGTTTATGTACCTGTGTGAATGTCTCTATTGAAAATAATGCAGATCTGTAAATAAGCAAAAGCTTGTAAATGTGTTTTTTTGGGGTGTGTGAATGAAGCCTTAACCACTTGCCTACCAGGCACTTATACCCCCTTCCTGCCCAGGCCAATTTCAGCTTTCAGCGCTGTTGCACTTTGAATGTCAATTGCGTGGTCATGCAACACTGTACTCATATGAAATTTTTATAATTTTATTGAGACAGATAGAGCTTTCTTTTGGTGGTATTTAATCGCCACTGGGTTTTTTATTTTTTGCTAAACAAACCAAAAACAACTAAAAAAAATAAATTTTTTTTTCTTAGTTTCTGTTATTTTGTAAATGAGCGATTTTTCTCCTTCATTGATGTGCGCTAATGAGACTGCAGTGATGAGCACTGAGAGGCGGCACTGATGGGCACTGATGAGGAGGCACTGGTAGGTGGCACTGATGGGCATTGACAAGCATCACTGATGGGCACTGAAAGGCAGCACTCATATATGGCACTGATAAGTGGCACTGACTGGCACTGATAGGCAACACTGACTGGCACTGTTGGGTGGCACTGACTGGCACTGTTAGGCAGCACTGATAGGCAGCACTGATGGGCACTGATGCGCACTAATGGGCAGCACTGACTGGCACTAGTAGGTGGCACTGATTGGCAGCACTGACTTGCATTGATAGGTGGCACTGATAGATGGCACTGAAAAGCAGCTCAGATGGGCACTGATATGTGGCATTGATGTGCACTGGTAGGCACTAATATGTGGCATTGATGTGGCACTGATGGGCACTGGCAGGTGGCATTGATGGGCAATGACAGGCGGCATTGATGGGCACTGACAGATGGCACTACTGGGGCTACACTGATCATCAGGGCACATTGATTATCAGTGCCCTGATGATCAGTGTACATGTCCCCTCTGAGTACTACCTATTGCCGGCTCTCCTAACGAGCTGTCAGCGTGACAGCTTGTGAGGAGAGAAATGCCGATAACCGGCATTTCCTTATTTACATGCGATCTGCTGTGATTGGACACAGCTGATCACATGACAGAGCCGACGTCTTCGGCTCTTTCCGTTGATCCGCTCTGTTAGAGTGGGAGAACATCATATGACTTCATCCCAGAATGAGAGAACCGCCTTGCGTCCGTCATTTCATATGGCGGGCGGGAGGTGGTTAAAGTGGTAGTAAGCTGGAAATAAATAATTTAGAAAAAAATTTCTCCCGCACGACAACGTTATAATGTGGTAGTATGCACTTATCTTAAATCGAAGCCCTCTGGAGATGCGCTGTCACCGTTGACAGTGCTTCCATCTTCACCTGATCTTCTTTTCCGGTGCATGAGCTCCAATCCTTTGAATGACAAAGCCACAGTGACGTCACTCCTGTGCATGTGTGCGGGAATCACTGTTTACAGCACACAGCTTTGAAGGAACGGCATGGGTATGCCGTTCCTTCAGAGTGCATGCTTCGGCTGCAACAAACTTAATATCTCCTAAATGGTGCACGTTTAGGAGATATTTGCAGCACCTACAGGTAAACCTTATTATAGCTTACCTGTAGGTAAAACATTAAAAATGGACTTTACAACCACTTTAAGCAAGCCATAGATTATACAATTTTTGTTCCTGCAATCTCAGGTTGCAGGAAAGAAAAAATGCTCGATTCCCTTATCACAACATTTAGTGTTGATGGGGGAATCACTCCCGCAGAGTTTTTGTATTCTGACAGTGGGAGGTTTCCCAGCCATCAGAATACAATGATTATTGCTGGTGGCTATAGCCACTATCAGTGATCGAAAAAAAAAAACACAAGCTGGTGGCACTGAAGTCAATTGAGCGATCAACTTCAGTACAACCAGCCTGCTCTTACATGGATCGAAATTAGTCTGGTTCCTGTTGAACAGGCCGAATTTCAATCCATTTATGGCCGGCCAAACTTGTAGATAGAAATGAACAATACCACAGTTTAGATAACTCTGGGTTTAGTGGAGTATATATACATCATTAAAAATGATTTTGCTGGGTGTGATTTCTTTTATAAATGTTAGTTTTGCTTAGTACTCTTTAAAAAAAATTGTATCTGCATTTGTATACATATAATATATTATATTAAATGTACATTATTATTAATATTATTATTATTATTATTCTTATTATTATCGTCTTGAAAGTATTTTATTAAACCAATCACTAAAGTCACACATAAGATATAATTGAAATCTGCATCCTTCATTAATAGTAATGTAACCAGGGGCGGACTGACAACTCATGGGGCCCCCGGGCAATAGGGGATCATGGGGCCCCTGTGTCCTTGCCCAAACTCAAAAAAGCCTATGAAAAAGGTACCAGGGGCATCTCATGGGGCCCCCTACTGACCCTGATGGTCATAATAAAAGTTCCTTAAAATAGCACTTCTTTCTAGGGCATGACAATGCTTTCTTTCTGTCTACCAGTTGTGCTGCTGCATTGTTATCCTGTCACACAGGCTTCCAATGGAAACTACAAGTGTTTTTTTCAGGACACGTTACACCACGGGTGTCAAACTGGCGGCCCTCCAGCTGTTGCCATACTACAAGTCCCATGAGGCATTGCAAGATTAACAGTTACAAGCATGACTCCCAAAGGCAGAGGTTTGATGGGACTTGTAGATTTGCAACAGCTGGAGGGTCGCCAGTTTGACATCCCTGGGTACACAGACATGGTCCACTGTTGTTACCATCAGTAAACCTGCCCTGGAATGCAAGCAGAAATGGTTGCAGAAAGGATTCAGGAGATCAGCAGCACTGATGTGCGAAAAAAGGAGTTACACATATAAAAACACGTATTTTAATAAAAGACACAAGACGGTGCTTTAGCAAACTTAGGTAAGCCATAGATGTTTCAATTTTCTTTCCTTCCACCATGGTTGGAAAGGAAAGAAAATCACTTGATTCCCCCATCAACACAGTCAGGGTTGATAGGGGAATCCTTCCCACAGTGCTATTGTGTTCTGCCAGTGGGGAGCCTTCCCAGCCAACAGAACACAATGATTACTGCTAGTGGCTATAGCCGCCAGCTGTAATCGCATGTAAAAATTCCAACAGGCTGGTTGTACTCCAGATGATTGACTGGGGTACAACCAGCCTGCCTATAGATGGATTAAATCTCTGTGACTGACAGCCTTAGCTCTGTTCTTGTGTGTTGTGTTGTGTGTGTGTGGGGGGGGGGGGGAGG
Source organism: Staurois parvus (assembly GCF_062004578.1). Lineage (NCBI taxonomy): Eukaryota > Metazoa > Chordata > Amphibia > Anura > Ranidae > Staurois > Staurois parvus. The sequence goes on from NW_028317937.1 coordinate 2,585,157, forward strand.
AGTGTCCCTTCCCACCCATCCGCTTCCAGAGCTCTTCTCACTGAGTGCTGCAGAGTGTAATTTCAGTTCCCTGCCTCTGCATTCTGACAGCTCAGACAAGCTTTATAGATTCTGCACTTTAAACGGATGTAGTCATATGATTCATGCAGATAAACAGGTACAGCTTATGTAGGAGGATTGGTTTCATCTGTATATCACCTGAGACCAGTCACTTCAATGGGTATATGTAAAAGTTTACAACCACTTCAAGGATTTATAGGAAAGTTGAAGAAATGCTGGGATATGGGGAAAACATAACACCAGACAGGCATTTTAAATATGCACATAATCAGTCAAGATACACCAATGTTATGAACTGTCTCACTTTCACCTCTAATTAAATAATGATATCATTCAAGGGAACTTCCAGAAGAATAACCAGAATAAAAAACTTACAGTAGACCTTGAACCTGAAAAGCAAGGTCTGTTTTTAAAGTGTTACTAAACCCAGGAGCCTGCATTCACTATATCTGGTCTCCCACAGTACACAGAACATGGAAATGCAATTATTTTAGTGAATATAAACTACTAAATACTTTTTCTCATTAGCAGTTAGAGCAGTCTTGTGACTTCTATCAGCAGGAGTTTTCTTCCTGCTCTATGAGGATGCAGAACCCCTCTGTCTGGACAGTGCTGATTGGTCCTGTGCTGATTACATGCACTGTCCCAAGATAAAAAAAAAAACCTCTCTAGCAATACACACCAAACTGAGCATGTGCAGAGTGTTTATACACAATATGTCTTATGAGGAGATAAGAGGGGGACACTGGAAGGGGGGACACTGGAAGAAGGGGAGGATCAGAGAAGTCAGAATCAAGCAGGTTCCATAGTGAGTATATCAAGCATGCTTTACTGCATATACAGACTGAATTTACTGTTGTGGGTTTAGTAACACTTTAAAAGAATAAAAAAAGTCTATTTACTGATCTCCTAGATTGTAAGCTCCAAGGAGCAGGGCCCTCCTATCCCTCTTGTATTGAACTGTATTGTTGCTGTATTGTCTCCCGTTATATTGTAAAGTGCTGAGCAAACTGTTGGCGCTATATAAATCCTGTATAATAATAATAATAATCAAACTTGGAAGGCTGCTGGCACTCACATAATCGTGCAGCTCCAGGTCCAGAGCAGCTTGTTGAGAGCTGACAGCATCCTAGAGCAGTGACATCACCCCAATGCTCTGAATGAGTCTGCTCTCACCAGCCACCCAGGACCCAAAGCTGTGCTGCAATAAGAAAATAAATCACACAGCAGAAGCAAAAGAATGTTACATCCAGGGGCGAAATGACCATTTGGAAACTCGGGCACTGCCCGAGGGCCCGGGGTCCGTAGGAGGCCCCATGAGATGCCCCTGGTACCTTTTTCATAGGCTTTTTTGAGTTTGGGCAAGGACACAGGGGCCCCATGATCCCCTATTGCCCAGGGGCCCCATGAGTTGTCAGTCCGCCCCTGGTTACATCACTATCAGCTGTGTGGCAGGATACTGACTGGTGACAGTGGGTAAAAAAAAATAATTATTTTTTTTAATATTACATTTTATTTTTTTTTTAACGTACTGTTATCAGAGTAGTTCAGTATCACCACAGTGACTTTTTGATGATCACTGTAACAGCAATCATTTGAACTGTCATGAATGGCTTTCATTCAGGACTCATTGTTTACTGCTGTGATTGGCCCACAGCTATCACATGGTACAGGGTTCAGTGATTGACTCAAGGTACCTTGTGATCTCTAGTGAACAACCACAGATCACACACAGTAGTAAACAATGATGTCATTAAAGGATTACATTTGATGGCACAGCGATCATATGGTAGCTAGGTCACTCACAGAAGCCTGAAACTAAGCACCGCAATCCACTGTGTCTTGTAGAATTAAAAATTGCAGAGTGCGCTGGTGCATGCCACAGGGGGCACACAGTACACGAGCATTGCAATGTACTGATATGCTGTGGTTTCTGGGTTAGCTGCCGACCAGCAGTAAAATTACTGTTGGCCAGTTGGCAAGTGTTTAACCCTTGGCGCCGGTGCATCCGGCCCCTTTAAGGGTTTCAGAAGCCGGGGGGGTTTTAGGGTCATGTGACCGCCGTGATTCACTGTCACAGCGGTCACATGATCAGGAAAGTTCCCGATCGCAAGAGGAGATTGGGACATTTCCGTGAGTACCAGACATGTGTGCTGGGAGCGCACAGGGGGCGCGCGCTCTCGGCACATATGTTTTTCTTAATTGCACGCAAATGTTTGGCCGCTCGGCATCAAGGCCCAGATGCCGGGAAGTCGCACATTTGCGTGCGGCTGGTTCGAAGAGGTCAAAGTGATTGTATAGGATGACTTTTTATTTTTACAAAATAGCAAACGTTATACTTACCTGCTCTGTGCAATGGTATTGCACAGAGCTGCCCTGATCCGCCTCTTCTCTGGTCCCCTGCAGGCAATCCTGGCTCCTCCCCCTGCCAAATATCCACCATACCAAGCTGCTTGCTATGGGGGCATTTATTGAATACATTTAAAATGCAGCAATTATGGACTTTCTAGGCACATAAATTCAGTACCACAGTATATAAAACTATATATTTCTTTATTCATATAATCTAAAAAAGTATCAGTGATTTAAAAATATACATTGCATTATACATATATTCCAGTGTCTTCCCCCCAGAATTCCTGATATGGGCCATAGGTGGGAGTGAAGCAGTCCACTTTGTTCAGATATGGGGGGTTCCACTGTTATATTTGGCGCAACATTTGGCGAGACAGAGGTCGCTTCCTCAGGGGCTTGTAATGTATCTATGGAGTAAACACACAAATAAATACCAAAAGAGGGTAACAATAGCATAAATAGACTTAGAAAATCACAAATGGGGCACTTGCATGGAAGTGTGTAGGGTGAATGAAACGAAAAAGAGGACTCATATAGCAGTGGGGAAGGCAGTCCACGGCCAGGCCATCCCAAGATAGGTGCAGGGACGCAAAGCAAGCAGCTGGAAGGAAAAAGGGGCCAGCATATAAAAGACTTGAGGATAGGGGGCATTTATGCGTGCTTGATCTCGAGCCTGCTCTGTGTGTCCATAGACACACACAGTGCAGCTCGGCCCTGCCTTGGTGGCTGTGATTGAAAGCAGCATGTGCCAATGGCTCACTCTGCTATATCTGAGCCAATGAGGAGGGACAGAAATGAGAGAGCCACTGCTTCTCATGCACATCACTGAATTTGGGATTGGACTCAGGCGAGTATAAGTGGGGGCTGGGGGAACTGCATGCAGAAGGTTTGTTTACCTTAACGCCTTCCGACCCTGTAGCGCCTGGAGGCGGGGCAGGGTTTAGGGTCATGTGACCACTGTGATTGGCTGTCACAGCAGTCACATGATCGGAAAGGTCCCAATTGCAAGTAGTGATTGGGACATTTCTGTGAGCTGCCGGTAAAATTGCTGGGAGCGCGCACTCTCGGCACGTTTGTTTACTTTTGGTATGCAAATATGCGGCTGCTCAACATGTCAGCGTGAACAGGTTAAAGTTATACTAGTTTACATTTTTCCTTCTCTTTCTGTATGAGGATGATGTCACTGTAATTATTTTTAATAAAAAAACATCAAAGCACTTTTTTCCTAACCAATATACAGCTGTCACATGACCCAGATCTTTCTCAGCCTGTCTGCAGGGAAACATAAGCAGGAGGAGCTTCTAATCCTCTATTGGTCACATGTTCATAATTGAAAAAAAAAACTCTTTGGAAAACAGAGTAAAAATAAATAATATCAATAAACTGCTTTATATTGTCATACAAATATATATTTCAAATAAAATCTTTATTATTTTTTGACAATAACACGGTGTAGGCAGATTTCTGCCAGTCACAGGCTGTCACATCCCCTCCAGCCTGTGTCTTAGAACAGTGTTTCCAGTCAGGGCGCCTTGAAAAGTATTTTCAGTCATGAGGCACCCTGTCCTAGGCTTGGTTCACGTTACTGTATGTCGCGGAACGCACGCAAAATCGCGTTAATTCCTGACACGCAGACAAATGCTCTGCTCTGTAGGGGTACAACCATACATTGGTGAACACGGGGTGTTTTTGGTGTGGTGTAATTTTAAAACTAAGGTCAGGGATGACTTTCTCTGCATTTCTGCGGGTAAGGCAGCCCATTGAAATGAATGGACTGCCCTACACACAGCCACACAGATGTGAACCAAGGGCCTGTTTACCTGTGAGGTTGGAGGGCGGTAAAACCATGCAATTGAGTTGCTTTTACCACCCACAACTGCTCCCCCTTTAGCTGCAGAAGCAGCAGCTGGGGGTATACACATGCTGTTGCCGCAGCTGGAAGTATACCTCCAGGTGAATGGGATTGAACTACAACCACCCCGCAACTGTGTGCGCATTGCACGTGGTTGTGGTGTGGTGATTGATGCTGCTTTTTATGGGGTTAAACCAGGTGGTGAGGAGGCAACATTGTGCCTCTTTACCACTTGTCAAATGCCTCTGAAAAGCGATCTGAGCATGGATTGCTTTTCAGAGGTGCAGAATCCTAGCTGCTATTACAAACAAGTCCTAAAAAAGTTGTTCTGATAGGACAGGAATAGTGGGTCGAGATTAAATGTAAAATACATATACACACAGATAAAAACAAACACACACATACAAACACATGTACACATCAACACACACATATACACAGACACGTACACATATAAATGTACACATACACACACACACATGTATACAGCATTATGTACTGCACTCTAGGGGATAGCACAGAAGACACTCCCCTTGCCTTTGCTTTCACTTTGCTGAGCGGTGTGACAGCTCCCAGTGCTGACGTACAGTGCGGCTGGGGATCGGGAGCTCGGGTTTAAGTGACAGCCTTTCTCCCCACGGCACCCCTGAAGACCTCTGGCGCCACCCCGGTTGAGAAAGGCTGTCTTAGAATAAGAGGGATGTGAAGCCTCCATCAATCAAAATGTGATATCCCACCCCCATTGTGTTTAGCTGGTTAGTGGGCATGAAGGAGGGAGGGAGTGGGCTGTCATGTGTGTATACACCCACATGTGTGACTCTATAGTCACATGGGCTGCTCAGACCTGATACGTTGGAAATGCTTAGCATAGAAACTCACTGAAAACTGAGCATGTGCAGAGCTGCCAACACTGCTCTGCAAAATCCCCAACTGCATTGGGGACTTGGACAGGAAGGGGAGATAGAGAACAGTAGGATCAGTCAGGTTTTTTGCAGAATACAGAAAACGAAAGTGACTGAGTGATTTGAGTATGAACAGTATGTAATATTATTATTATTTATATAGTGCCAAAAGTTTGCTCAGCACTGTACATTATAATGGGGGACAGTACATGAGACAGTACAGTAACAATACAATGCAATACACGAGGGGTTCGAGGGCCCTGCTCCTTGGAGCTTACAATCTAGGAGGGAGGGGAGAGTGGTACAGGAGGAAATAGCTGTGGGGGATGGAGTGGTGGGAAGAGCGGAGGAGATCCGCAATTAAGCGAGGGCTGGGTAGGCTTCTCTGAAGAGATGGGTTTTCAGGGTGCGCCTAAAGGTGAGGAGGGTAGATGACAGTCTGACGGATTGGGGTAGTGAGTTCCAGAGGATGGGGGAGGCCCTGTAGAAGTCCTGGAGACGGGCATGGGAGGAGGAGACCAGGGAACTGGAGAGTAGGAGGTCTTGTGAGGAGCAGAGAGTACGTTTTGGGTGGTAGATGGATATCAGGTCGGTGATGTAGTTTGGAGCAGTGTTATGGATAGCTTTGTACGTCAGTGTCAATATTTTGAATTTTATGCATTGGGCAATCGGAAGCCAGTGGAGGGATTGGCAGAGGGGGGAGGGGGGAGGCGGATACGGAGTGGTTGGTGAGGTGGTAATACATCATTTATTGATAGTTTTTTTATGTTGTGGGCTTAGCCCTGGTTCACACTGAATGCTGCTTTGAAATTGCTCTACTTCAGCTGAAGTAGTGCGATTTCAAAACCATTGGTCATGTGTGGCTTGCCAACATTTGGATCAACGCAAGTCGCACATGAAATCACCAAAAATAGTGCAGAAACCTTTTTCAAAATGAGTGCAAGTTAGGGTTGCACCGATTTGAGAAGCTCCATAGGCAAAAATAAGGTGCTACTTGTCATGCGATTTTGAAGTGTCAAACCGCATCGGTGTGAACGGGGGCTTACAAACACTAACCCTCAGAATTTTCTACTTAAAAACTAAAGACTATTTGTCCAGTTTACCGTTATCACCAAAAGTGAAAGTGAAAGAAAATCCCACATTTTGGGGGTGTGAACAGAAAAGGAATGTAGGGGAAATCTTCCAATGGGGACACTAGTTCTGGTGACAACTCACTGTGGAAAGATTTCCTCTCACTTCCTGTTTTGGTTAATGGACAGGAAGTGAAATCTCCCCAATGGCAAAAGCACCTGACCATGGCAATCACCCTCTCTTATAGGGTTGCCACCTCATCCCTTTAAACCCGAACACATAGTAACTACACAGGTTCTGGGGCTGATTAAGGTGGTAAATAAACTCACCTAGTGCCATATCCGCATTAAATTAGCATCAGAACCTGTGTAGTTAATATGTTTGGTTTCAGGACCAGTTCACACTATAGAAACGCAGTCCAGATGCTTTCCATGTGCATTTCCGCATATGCATTTTCGGCGCGTTGTGGTGCGTTTTTGACAAATTCCAGTGCGTTTTTTATGCATTCCAGTTAATTTTTTCCCTTTTTTCTTCAATTTAAATAGGGACATGTGCGTTACATTGTATTTGTGGTGCATTTTTTATGCGTTTTACCGTGTCCCAGTACAGTTCTGTGCAGGAAAAATACAGCATGTTCTACTTTTCTTTCTGTAACCGGAACTGCAAGCACTGATGTGAACAATGACATTGACAACCGTATAACTTACTTTCTGTGCGTTTTGGATGCAGAAAAAAAAGTACGCTTGTAGTGTGAACTGGCCCTTAGGGTTGGTTCACACTATAGAAACACAATCCAGATGCGTTCAGGATGCATATCTGCATGCACATTTTTTACACGTTCTGGTGCATTTTTGATGCGTTCTGGTGCGTTTTTATGCTTTCCAGTTCATTTTTTCCCCTCTCTTTTTGTTCAATTTAAATAGAGAATATGTGCGTTCCAGTGCATTTTACTGCGATCCAGTACAGTTCTGTGCAGAAAAAATGCAGCCTGTTCTACTTTTTTCTTTTGCAATCGGAACACACTGGAACTGTGCTGATGTGAACTATGACATTGACACCCATATAACCTACGTTCTGTGCGTTTTGGATGCAGACAAAAAGCAACTTGAACACATGTAGTGTGACCTGAAGCATAGGACCGTTTCACACCATAGAAACGCAATCCAGAAGGATTCCAGCATATGTGGTTTTGACACGTTCCGTTGCATTTTTGACGCTTTCTAGTGCGTTTTTTATGCTTTCTGGTTCAATTTTTCCCCTCTCTTTTTCTTCAATTTAAATAGGGACATGTGCATTCCAGTACATTTGTGATGCCTTCTAGTGTGTTCCAGTACAGTTCTGTGCAGGAAAAATGCAGCCTGTTCTAGTTTTATTTCCTGCAACCAGAACGCACTGGAACTGCAAGCACTGATGTGAACTATGACATTAACAACCATATCACCTTTCTGTGCATTTTGGATGCAGAAAAAAAGCACCCGAAATGCATGTAGTGTGAACTGGTCCTTAAAGGGATGAGGTGGCAACCCTCCTATGGGACAGGAAGTGAAAGGAAATATCCCCAATGGTGAGGTTCTAACCCTCTCTTACTATATCAAAAATACATAAAAAGGGCTTTTGTTCTCCCTGAACTTCCTATGTTCTTTTTGTTATGTAACAGCCTTTCTCCTTTAACTGCTCCCCTTCTGCCCTAATGCAGATATATATACAGGGTGGCAAGGATGTGCAAAATCATGTACATATACGTGATTGTGCATTTCCAGGTAGTGGGTGCGCGTGAGAACCCAACTCACGCCGCTATGGCTGTCAATCACCGGGTCCTGGCCGGTGAATACTCACCGGCACCCGCTGATCGCCGATGATCTCCAATGGGGAGGAGGTCTGCTTTGTTTACTAACAGTCCTCCTCCCTGTTGGCGCAGGCACACTGCTCTGGATGGCCATGTACAGCACAGCCATCCAGAGCAGTGTGATTACAGTGAAGCACCAACACACCACACCCCAGTAAAATACTCCCAGCACAGTAAACCCATTGATCACCTCTCATGTTAACCCCTTCTTGCCCAGTGCCATTAGTATATTGTCAGTGCTTTTTTTTTTTTTAGCACTGATCACTGTATTAGTGTCACTTGGGATGTCAGTGACACCAAGTCACTTCCCCCCCAGTCCCGTTATAAGTCACTGATCACCACCATTACTAGTAGTAAAAAAAAAAATCCCAGTATCTATACCACCATTTGAAAACGCTATAATTTACACGTATTGGGATTTTTTTTTTTTTTTAGCAAAGACATGTTGCAGAATACATTCTAGCCTAAATTTATGACGAAATTTGATTTTTAAATTTTTTTAAAAAAAGTCAAAACTATAGTTTGTTTTTTTTTCAAAATTGTCGATTTTTTTATAGAGCAAAAAATAAAAAACGCACAAGTGATCAAATACCACCGAAAGCTCAATTCATTGGGGAAAAAAAAAAAAAAAAAAAAAAAAAAGAGGACGTAAATTGAATTTGGGTGCAGCGTTGATGGTCAAAGTAACGCAACAAAAGTCCTGCTCAGGAAGGGGGGGGGAATCCTCTGGAGCACAAGTGGTTAATACAAGGTGTGTTGTTTTCCATGAATCCCCCCAGCACGTGCCCATTCCTGGTCCCCGTCCAGCCCCCTGGAGGCCACCCTCCGGTACTGTCAGTGTGGTGACTTCCCCTTCAGCCTCCCAGCCGCCCGCACATTCCTCCGGCGGCTCCCGGGTGCGTTCACTTGCAGACCGTCCCTTTCTTTCTGTGTTGCTAGACGCTCCCTTTAAAGGTTAGTCCTCCCCGTGCTGCCACTCATTCACGCACGGACGGGGTTGGAAGTTTGCCGACTCTCCCTGGACTGCAGCCAATCAAGGTACCCCTCGCATGTCGGCCCCGCCTCTCGCACAGATCCCAAGTTTCTCCTGTGAGAAAAAAAGCATCGGAGATTGTGGGGGTAAGACTTCGGGGGGCCAATGGGGTGCATGAGGGGGGTGTGTGTGGGTGGGAGATGACTGGGCGCCGTGCCACAGGAAGGGGACTCCCACACAGAGGCCTGCTGTTGGGGTCAGCTGGTACGGGGAGGGTGCTGGGAAGGATGACGTGGTGTGATGGTGGGGGGGTGCGGGCCAGGGGGTGCCAGCGACTGTGGAAGTTCATGGGGAGCGGACATGTATGTGTGTGTTTGTGGGGGAGGGGGACAAGTGTCCGTGCTGGATAGGGTGTGGTACGAACACTCGGGTTATCTATAGAAGGAACAACATATGTGGAGAAGGCCTGCATTACATCCCATAGGGGACCCCAGGTAGTCCTCTACTCCTGAGGGACACATGGCACACACCTTCTATTATCAGCTCCTCAATGGGGGGGTACCTCACTACCAAGACTACTCTGAGCATGGCATGGCAGACTTCACCGTTGTGTTCATTTCTTCTGGAAGGTTTCTTTTATTAATAATGTATAGAATTCCCTACGGTGACATACCATGTGTTGGTTGGTTCCTCTCGTATGAAGAGAACGTTAGTTGGACTGTACCCTGGCTTTGGTAGAGGAACTAGGCCACGTTGATGGTGGCGGCACTTGGTGCTACACATTACTAGACCTTCAGTACCAATAAGCGTACCTAAAAATAAAAAATGCGCTGCCAATGTGTATTTGATGCCTTTTTATGTGTTTTGGAAGCGTTTGTGACACTTTTTGGAACGACGGTTGCCACCTCATCCCTTTTAAAACCAAGCACATATTAATTCCACAGGTTCTGTGGCTAATCGAGGTGGTAATTAAACTCAGTGCCTTATCTGCGTTAAATTAGCCTCGGCCTGTGTAATTTAATGTGTTCGGCTTTAAAGGGATGAGGAGGCGACCGTATCAGAACACCACGTTGACCTCTTTTAATAAGAATATCCGATAAAAGCTTCCTGACCATCTCAGACACCTTTTTTGCATGGTTGGGTTTGACCTGAAGAGTCATATTAGTCTCCATTTACACCTGAGTGTAGAGATGAACTCCAAAATGTTCAGCAAACCAAATCCCTTGCTTTTTAGGTGTCCCTCTTCACATTTGAGAGCAACACCTGAAACGAGGGAGCTACTTTTGAAGCAGAATGAAGTGTTTTTCTGGCCCTGTTGATTTCGATGAGCACATGCAAAATGGCGTGATGTGCGAGTTCTTTGGGCGCTCTCATAATTAAAGTCTGTGGGGCCTAAAATGCATAAGCCATAAAAAAAAAAGCTCCTGTGTTATTATACAGGATTTATATAGCGCCAACAGTTTGCGCAGCACTTTACAGTAAAACGGGAGACAATACAAGAGGGTTAGGAGGGCCCTGCTCCTTGGAGCTTACAATCTAAGAGGGAGGGGCTAGTGGTACAAAAGGTAATAACTGTGGGGGATGGACTGGTAGGAGGAATAGAAGATTTCATTATTAGCTGAGGGCAGGATAGGCTTCCCTGAAGACATAGTTGTGTTTACCTGTCAAGGTGGCTATATACGCTTTGATAAGTGATTGATTTTTATTTCCTAGCTATCTCTTCCAATGGAAATAATCAATCTGTAGTTAACCCATTCGATTGATATGCCACACACAAGGAAGAAGATTTCATCCAAAAGTTAACCTCTTCCCGCTGCAGGTACGCAGATTTGTAGCCTCTCGGTGGGTGGGCTTTGCCGCTGCCTCTGCAAACCCTTTTCTGTGCTGAGAGAGTGCTCCCAGCAGTTACCGGTGGGGATCAGAAAGCTCCCGATGCATACTGGAGATTGGGATATTTCTGACCATGTGAAAGCCAATCGCAGAAGTCACATGACCCCATTATGTGGCTCCACCTCCAGACATTTAGAAGCTCTTAAAGGGCCAGGAAGGGGTTAAGATATGATTATACATTATCAATTACATCTCTGTTTCCATGTAATCTCATAATCTAATCAGTCAAAATACAATTGTATTCATGAACCATCATTTTCTGCCCTGGCCGCTCAGCTGTTTAATAGAATCCAATCTAAATCAAGTCTAAATTGATCAGAAGGGCTATTATGGCTATTTGGTTGTTGTAGGTTCAACTGTTTTGATTGAATTGCACATCCGTCAGATAATAAACTCAAAGTGTGTATAACCACTATTAAAGTGATATTAAAGGCAATAAAAAAAATAACAAACATGTCATACTTACCTGCTGTATGTAATGGTTTTACACAGAGCAGCCCAGGTTCCCCGCTGGCGCTCCTGCTGAGTGCCCCCAGAGCAAGCAGTTTGCTATTGGGGCACCCAAGCAGGCTTACTCCCAAGCTGCTGCTCTGCATGTCTGTTCACACACAGAGCTGTGGCTTGCCCCCGCCCCCGGCTATGATTGACAGTAGTGGGAAACGAGCTTCCGCTGCTGTCTAAGCCAATGAAGAGTGAGTCCCAGGAGAGCCAGTGGTTTCGTGCACATGGATCAATAAGTATCTGGGGGGGGGGGGTGGCTGCTGGACACAGGTTTTTATCCCTTAATGCATGAAGGTAAAACACCTTGAGCCTTTACAACCGTTTTAAAGGATAAGTTCATCTTTTGTAACATGTTACACCCATATTCAGGGTGTAACTTGTTACTGTTGCAGCAGCTCCCTGCACCTGCTGTCACAAAAAAAAAATAAATAAACCCACAGCCGTGCGGGGCTTCATCCATCTGGCCGCATCATTTGTTTACAGAGTTCTGTGAATGGAAGAACTACAACTACTGTCAGCCTTTGCACTGTCAGCTTGTAGTTCTTAATGAACAACCACAGCTCTCATGAGCACTCTAGGTAGTTCATTGATGCTTCCTGTCATTCAGATCGCTGATCGTGGGTGCAATGCTTTGCAGACTCCTAGTAAAAGAAAATAATGTACATGTATTTTATCTACAAAGGTTAACGTATCCTTTAAAAACATGTAATAAAATGCCCCAAAATCACCTGCCTACTCCCACGTCTGTGGGCAGGCAGATTCAAACAGACACATGTCCACTGAGTCCATCCTGGTCTAGAAAAAAAAAATGGAGGTCCGCAACTTTTTTTTTTCTGATCTAAACATGACAGATTGGAAGTGATCAGATGTAAATGGAGTCAAGCTGTTTACATCTGGCTGTCCATAAATCTAACACGGGTCTGTTAAAGCTCTGGTTTTTACATGGAGTGATCACTAAACAGACATATATGTCACTAAAGTGACATCTGCCCCATTCTGCTGCAAGGGTCCAAGAATGCCTAAGGCAAATTTTGGACACTCTGTTTTCACACACTTTCTTGAAAAAACACTCATGTTGTGTCCTTCAGGTGTTTCCATTGAAGTCTATGGGGGAAAAAATGCTCAAATCTGCTTGAAAAGTAGCTCCTCCCCTTTTTTTTTTTTTTTTTTTTTTTTTTTTTTTTTGGAGCGATAGTATTTTTCTACAAGTGAAAGACATTCAGATGTGAACCAGGGTTATTGAAAACAATAGGTTTTTGAGCTTCAAGCTAAAAGCTCTAAAACTCTCAAGTGTGAATGGGGCCTAAATCATGATGGTGGATTGTTTGGCACAGAACAGCAAAGAATACACTGCACTGGTCTTTAAATTTTAATATTCTGAGCTGAATGAAAAAAAAAATGAAAGCTAGGAGCTGGTTGGTTGCTATTGGCAATGGCACCAGTTGAGAGAACTTGTCTCAGACCCTTATTATTAACTACTTGTCTGTGGCTGCGCAAAATCCGGTATCTATACGTAATTTGCATTTCCCGGTAGGGGGCGTGCGTGCACCGCCCTACCTGCACCACTATTGGCTGCTGGGGATGTCAATTGTGATCATCGGCAGGGCTGAGAAACAACACAGATCTCTCTCCTGCCAGCGTGGACATGCTGCTCTGTATCTCTCTGCACAGCACAGCAGAGAGATACAAAGCAGCATGTCTCCCAAGTAAAACAGCACACAATGTAAAACACTTACAGCACACAGATAACCCTTTGATTGCCCCAGATGTTAACCCCTTCCTGCCCAATGTTGATCACTGTATTAGTGTCACTGGGGATGTCAGTGACAGGTAGTTCCCACCCAGTGTCAGAATGCCTGCTGCAGTCCTACTATAAGTTGCTGATCGCTGCCGTTACTAGTATAAAAAAAATAAAAATTCCAGTATATATACAGCCATTTGTAGATGCTATAACTTTCACGTAAACCAATTAATATATACTTATTGCTTCTCGGTCTTTTGGCTAAGATCAAGTGTAGTATCTGTTCTTATCAGTGTCCAGTAGGGGTGCTCCACCATCATTCCTGCTTGCGGGGATGATTGGTTGTACAGTACCCCTGCTGGTAGGATGGGGGTCCTGATGGTTAGTACAGGCTGGAACAGAAACCGAGGCGCCTACAGGCTGTTTGGGCCCAGGAGTAATTCCCCCTGGAAAACCAGAGGGGCCCAGTTCCTCCTGGTTTGAACGGATCTACCTTGTCTGGCCAGGGGCTGGGGAGGCAGAGAGTCCGCGGAACAGTGCCCCCTGAGTGGTCGCCTCAGGGGTGCTCTTAGTAGCACATGGGGATGGGACCCCAATGTGTGAAACGTGCACATGGTCACTGATCTAAACACTTTTGCTGCACTGCGCCTTTTAGGGCTAGGCCTTTTGGCTAAGTCCTGGGCAATTTTTGCTACGGGCCTCAGGGCCTGGCCAGTGCACAATTGCACGGCCACTTATTTATTTAACTTATTTTTCTCCCACGTTTGTTCACTTATGTGTGTTTTTTCTTTTCTCACGGATGGAGGGTGTGGGTCCTCGGGCCTATCCTGAAGTCTAGGGGGAGGATGTGTGGCCTTTTGGTTCCTTCCTCCTCTGTCCCTAGGGGGTTTTCTCTTCGGGAGAGCCCCCTTACCTAGTACATGGTGGCTGGCCTCGGCTAGCCACAAGGAAAGGGGTCCACCAGGCCTTTTGGCTAGGAGGACCATACGGGAACCTTAATCCCTGTCAGGAGCTTCGTGCCCCTGGGGGGGTCAGGGTAGAGATCCTACCCCTTCAGGGGGTGGACAAAGCACACCCCTAAGTGCACTTTTTTGTGTTGGTTTTGCACTAGCACGTTTTTTTGTTCACTTACAGGTTTTTCGCACGTTTGCGGACTTCAAAAAAAGAAAATGTAATATATACTTATTGGGATTGTTTTTTTATTTTATTGGATATATTTTATAGCAAAAAGTAAAAAATATTTTTTTTTTTTCAAAATTGTCTCTTTTTTTGTTTTATAGTGCAAAAAATAAAAACTGCAGAGGTGATCAAATACCACCAAAAGAAAGCTCTATTTGTGGGGGAAAAATTAGATTAATACACCTCCAACATCCAAAACTGAATAACATGGTTCTGTGCTGACAGTAGTCTGTTAGCAATATCTACATTACTGCAGACTTTTCTTCCTGTTTCTCCCAATGGCTACAACTACATACTTTTAATATCATAATATTATTGTGGTGTCCATGATAATATAGTATCAGTTTGATTGTGTTTGTGAAACATAGTTGACATTTGTCATAAACAGCTGGATCTGAGGTGGAGTGCGCTTTATAATATGTGGTCTGATGGCGTTTCTTTGGCCTTGGACTTTGGCCGCAGTTATGTTCATCATTATTTGCCTGGTTTAAAGACTGAAAGGAGGAGTTAGCTTGTCAAAATTGTACTGGGGAAGGCACATCTCTTCTGGCTTCAGTAAAGACCAATTTTAGTTTTTATTTGAGTTTGCACAGGCCTGTTTCTTTCCTTCATAACTCAGTCACTTGGTACTTTTCTGTTACATTTAAGTGTTGTTTTTTTTTGTCCAGATCTTGTAGTATTATGTTGGTAAGTCCTCTCAAAGTGCTGCTTTCCTAGTCTATCCTCAAGATGGGAATATCATCCATTGATTGTGCCTCGTGTCCAAAACAAACCTCCCTTTGTGCCAGAGTGGAGCACTGACCCTATGTACAGGCACACTTTGGGGAGGGTCCCCTCCTCCCTGGAAGCATCCAGTAGCTTTGGAAGGGTTTGGGGGGGGGGGGGGAATCCAGCTGCAGTATTAACCCATTGAATGACAAGCTACAGTCCACTTGTTACACAAGAACAATACCATGTAACTGAATTGGCCTCAGGCAAGATACACCATGCGGTCTGTTTACAACTATTCCTGGAAACAAACTTTCATTGAGAAGATGTCTCCCATGGTTACCTTTCTTTTCCTTGCTTCCAAGCTACAGTTTGTTCATAGATATATGTATCTATCTATCAGCAGAAATCTAAGACAAGTTTAAAAATCGTCATTTTTAGACCACATAAGGGCCCCTTCTTCAAGGCAAGTGCTGGTGATATTCATACATTTCTAGAAGTGGGAATAATAGACCTCTCCATTTAACTATCACTCCAGCATCCATGTGTATAAGATTTGCACACCATAAAGACTGCAGCAAATATCTGTAATATTGCACGCTTCCTTAAATTTGTACCTTTTGCAGTTTCAGACTGTCACATGTGGCCAGTTTGGGCTTATTTTTGTATGCTTTGCAGAATGTTCCTGTATGGTTCTTGGAAACTGTAGGTGTCAGACATAAATGTTGTATGCATAGCTATGTGCAGCACTCTGCTGACTGCTGTGGCATACAGTCAGTTAATCCAGCATATCTGCTTAGATAATTAAGAGCTAATGTCCATGGGGGAGGGGGTATCCAGCCCCTCCTTCCATTAATTCTCCCCTAGGCCTCCCACCCAGTCTCCAGTTGGTGTATTTGTTTAATCTCTGAACACCCAGTGTGTGATCCCTCGTCTCCTCATACGCTTGAGTGCCTGGATCTACTATGCTGGTCAGTGGAGCAAATAGGGGTTCAGGGAAGGGATGTGTGTGCACCAGTATTGTAGGGAGCTTTGTGTGTGTACTTACAACTGAGATTTGTTGTTTTGTTTTTTTTTTTCCCTACAAGCAGGGGGTCTTTGGGGAGATATTACAAACTGGTGCTTTTACTGTGTGACCTGCTAAATCAAAATTCCTAAACCTCTTGTGCCACCACAGAAATAATGTTAAAGTGAAGTTGCAGTAATCTTTGGCAGCGAAAGAGTTGATTGATATGTTAAACTGTCTAGTTATGTCAGCTTTTCTGCCCTTTTTGGAGGAAATGCACTGAGCCCACTCCCAACAGGATGGGGGAGGGGAAATAGTTTCCCTATAATTTCCTTCAGTTTTAGTGCACTTTACCCTTTCCAGATTCTGCAGATATTTTTATTTAATGTAACATTAATGAGGATCTCTCCTGGGTTGCAAAGAAAACATTACTTGTGTGCTACAGTAAGTTTTTTTTTTTTTTTGTGCAGGATCTTTATCTTAGAGCAGTACTTTCTTCTCTATTGCACAAGACCACAGCAGTAGTTTAACAGCTAGTAATAATTTCATAAACATTCTAACTGTAGAATGGTCCCTCTCCATAGTCTCATGGAAGCTATTACATATGACATATTTAAGGCCACCTTTTTTATAACAAGTATGTAAGGCACCTTACATTGAAATTTATTTGACTGCATTTTTTTTTTGATTAACATAAATGTCACAATGCATGTCATTGCACCAAAAAATCAGTGATTTGCAGGACTTTTTCATGACATTCTACAAAATGGCATGAACAGGCTACCTTAAAAGCAATGTATTTTCACTTTTCCATGTATGTTGCTGAAAATACATGCCGCCCTGCTTGTATTTATATATATATATATATATATATATATATATATATATATATATATATATATATATATATATATATAATATACCTTAGATTGTATGCCCCTTGAGGGTTAGGGACTGATGTGAATGTACAATATATATATATATATATATATATATATATATATATATATATATATATATATATAAAAAAAAGTGCTGCATAAACTGACGGCACTATATAAGTACCTGAAATAAATTTTATATATATGTATACACACACACACTTACCAGTGACTCTGATTCAACCTGTAAGTGCAAAATTTAAACTGGTGGGATGTCTGAACAGCTGTAGTATAGTCTTTGTTTTCCTATTTACACGTTGAGGAGTTGTTCACCTTTGTAGTGTGGTTAGTTTTAAAAGGCAGGCTGGATAGTGTGTAAGTAACAATTCACAGAACTTCGCTGTAGAGGACATTCCACCATTTCACATTCATGTGTTGTAAGGTTCAAGCTGTTAACATTTAGGCATTTAACGTATATGTCAAACCAAAAGCTAGTTTTGGATAGGGTGGTGAAGGTTAAGAATGCACAGACAGGAAGTGAAGGATTACAAAAAAAAATCCCTTTGTTTTTATTATGGGCTGACAAATGCCCATATGTTAAAAATGTAATTTTACACTTTTACTTTTTTTTTTTAATTAGAGCAACTTGATCATATAGTTGATATATTAAACATATTGCAGATAAACTGTATTTTTTTTTTTATTTAGCAAGTAACAAGGTGAGAGGAAGCAGCAGGAGACTGATCTGTGTCAGGCATTTGTAAGCACATCCCAGAACTGCACAGGCACCAGGGTTTATTATGCCTGCGTTATCTCTGAGCCAGCATCTCACTACAGAAAGTAGATCCTGTTCTTGGATGTTTCCTAAACAAAGATGGCTTCATGTTCCTGGAACAATAAATACTTGTTTCAAATTTATGTAGTACTTAACATTTCTGCATTTAATATAATGTGTGTAACTGATGTGAGATCCGCTTTCAGGGCCGGTTCACACCAGATCATGCTGCTGGAAACCCGCGTTCTCTGTGCATTTTCCACAGAGCACACTGCAGGTACTATCGACAGCGGGTGCCAAAATTATTGGCACCCTAGATGCACTGCATTTGCGTGCACTGGATCACATGATACAGAAGTATCATTCAATTTGGTTGCAGTTATTTCCCATGGACTACTTTTTGGTGAGGAACGATTTCAGCCCATTCAAAAAGAGTGGGCTAAAATCGCATGTGAATCGCACAGGAATTCTTGGCGTGAACCAGCCCTACATAAATCTGTTGCACTGTGCCTGTTTTTTATTTCATTTTATTTCTTGGTTGGACTTATTCACTGTTGAATTCTTTTTGTGTTTGACTAGTGTATTCAGAAACCTATTTAAAGAATTGGTCCTCTGAAAATGTATTTGAAAGTTAATCTATGTAACAGTGTCTCCTATCTCTTGGGACTTGGGTGTTAAAATATCTGCTTGTGAACTTGCTGCAGTCATTACAAGGGATCAACACTTGGATTGCTACCTTATTGAGAATGTAACAAAAGTGGTGTGAATACTCTAAGGTGGACAGACACACTAAAAAAAGGAAAAACTACATTACAGGTTTAATAGAAGATAAGTTATTGGCAAGCATTGGGTCTCTCCTTGACTATATTTCAGAAAATAAATGATATTGTTGCCAATTGCAGGCTTTTATTAAAATCAGTAATAAACCCAAAAGCAAACATTTATTCTGTTACAGCTTACCAATACCTGGATGTGATGGCCACATTTTTTTTTTTTTTCTAGGATGTCTTTCCTTTTTCACCTGATGATCCAGCCAGTTAATTTATTTTTCAACAGAACAAATCTGGAAGTTTAAATGGTTGATACAAACCATTAACCACTAACAGGAGTGCCTACAATGATCAGCTTTTATTTATTCATGTAAAACCTTTATTCCAAAAGAACAAAAACTGTTGCTCTAACTGCAGTTTGAGCTAGAGTTTGGCTTCAGTTTGTTGTAGTGTATCGAAATCTGCTAAAACAAGAGGTGTGATACTGGCCAGATCACCAGGTGAAAACAAAGGGAGAAAAAGCCTAGAATAAGAAAACTAATGCAGCCACCACGTCTAAGGGTTGGTAAGCTGCAATATATTACATTTATGGTTTTGGTTTATAACTGCTTTAAAGTTGCAGGCTCAAGGGTTTTCATTTATATATATCCTTTATTGTTAGTGAGTCACTGACCTATAGCACGTGAATATCAAATATTTTTACACCCCCAAAAACAATTCAGCAAGTTCAGCTTCCATATTT
Source organism: Staurois parvus (assembly GCF_062004578.1). Classification (NCBI taxonomy): domain Eukaryota; kingdom Metazoa; phylum Chordata; class Amphibia; order Anura; family Ranidae; genus Staurois; species Staurois parvus. The sequence continues at coordinate 2,604,409 of NW_028317937.1, forward strand.
ATATCATGCTGGTATTTTTTATTTATTTATTTTTTATTAGCATTGAGCTCATTTTGTTCCAGTACTTGTGACAATATGTTTAACTTTTTTTTTTTTTGTCCCTTTTGCAGGGTTCTGCTATTGGCCATCTTTAAAGTAGAACATCCTTTCTGGCAGTTGGAAGGAGAACGGATAAAAAAGCATGAGGAGATCGTCAATCTACCCAAGCTGAGTCCTCCCTTCTGCCTGGCTGCTTGGAATATTGGATTTTTGAACCCCACAGGTCTCTGTTGGAAAGCTTCATTTTCCACAGAAGGTGGAGGAGGCAGTACGTGGTCCCCCTCGCCCGCCTCACCGCGCCATGAAGCTGCAGGCGGTGATGGAGACGCTACAGCGCCAGCAGCGGGCGCGGTTGCAGCAGGAGATGGAGGCAAGGCAGCTTCAACAGGATTCAGTGGGAGCTCCCTCTGATGGGGGTTATCCTGCAAATGGCACTGACGACACGGAACCAGAGGCCTTGAAAATACAGCGAGCACAGGCTGCAGCATTAGCCGCTATGAGGGCTGCTGCTGCTGGACTCAGCCAACAGCCAAGTCCTGCTGCCTCAGAAGAGGAGGAGGAGGAAGAGGATGAAGGGGAGAGCATGCCATCTGAGGATGAGCGAGAAAGGGATGGTGAAAGTGAACATTACCAGGAGATGGGATCAGAGGATGAGGAACTGTGAGTTCTTGTTTAATGGGAGGAGTTGCGCCTTATTCCTGTTGAAGTTTTGTAATTGGCTTGTGGGGCCATGTACATTACAGTATATATGTCTGTGCTTGTTTGGTATCCTTTCTTTTGTACTTTGATTTAGTTACATTTTTTACTTTTTCCAAAGAGGGTCAATATTGTTACTTGCTAGAATAGGAAAACTAGTATAAAAAGTATATGTGTAGGCAAATCTTTTAGAATTTGAATCAGATTATTATTACTGGCACATATAGTGCCGTCAATTTACGTAGCACTTTACATATTTATATTGTACATTCACATCAGTCCCTAACCCTCAAGGAGCGTACAATCTAAGGTCCCTAACTCACATTCATACATACACATGCCAGGTCTAATTTAGACAGGATCCAGTTAACCTACCAGCATTGTAAAAACAAGGGGAGAGAGGGTGCACCAGCCTAGTACGGTACCTGAAAAGTAACTTTTATTAAATCCAAAGGAAATATATACTCGCAAACAAATGTAGTATCACAAGCATATCAATGTCCAAAGCAACCAAATGGCCAGGTCAGCTCCCAAATGCAAGAAGACCCTCAAATGTTGACGCGTTTCAAGGGGTGATCCCCTCTTCCTCAGAGTTCCTCTGAGGAAGAGGGGATCGCCCCTCAAAACGTGTCAGCCATTTGGTCGCTTTGTATATTGATATGCTTTTGATACTACATTTATTTGTGAGTATATATCTACTGTGCATTTAATAAAAGTTACTTCTCGGGTAATGTACTAGGCTGGTGCTCCCTCTCGCCCCTTGTTTTTACAGTGACTGAGTTTCTCCAACCCTTAGAGGGCAGTATGGCCTATGTTGACATTGGATACACTGTCTCTATCGTTGTACAACTCTTGAGCGCAGGGGACTTTCTTCTTGTTTTTCGGTTGTAACCTACCAACATGTGTGGGAGTAAACCGGAGTACCCAGAGGAAACCCACACAGGCACAAGGAGAACATGCAAACTCCACGCAGGTAGTTTTGTGGTTGGGATTTGAACAGACGACCCTAGTGCTGCTAGGTGAAAGTGCTAACCACTTAGATTTTATTTTTTACTGACTGTGACCTGCTGGGAAGATTTCCCTTTTACTTCTTGTCCAGGAGATGCAACAAGAAGTGAGAGGAAATCTATCTGAAGTGAATAGAATTTTACACAGCTGTTACCAGAACAGGTGTCCTATCACAAAGTTTACCCCTCACCTCTTGCAACAACTATCATATTTTGACTTTTCCCTCACTTTCTGTGACGGTGGATAAAAATCGATTTATTTAAATCGGATTTTTTTTTTTTCATTTTTATCAAATTTATTTTAATAAAATTCTTTTGGAGTAAAAATCTATCTAAAGATATAGTTTTCTATTTAAGATACATTAATAGTTTATTCAGCATGAAATGGAGCTTAGTTATGTAGCATGAGGCTGTATATTCTGTAATATTTACATTTTCGGTAAACTCATTCAATGAATCCAAGCTCTGCAAGCTGAGACAACATGCACTGCATTGATGCATTCACGCAATTTCACAGTACCCATGAGAAAAAACATGAAATAAAAGAATTTGAGCAGTTCTCCAGCTATGTGTGATTAACCTATTAACCTAAAATCGGTTTTGATATCGCTGTTTTTCTAATCTGACAGTTTATTATTCTAAAAAGGAAACCTTCATTTGGTTTACAAATATTAAAGTTTCTAACTACAAGCAAGAATGAGTCGGATTCCTTACATTTAAAGAGCACCTGTCATTTTAGATCCATCATCACAGTGCCTGTTAGCGGGCATCCACTCCCCTGTTGCCCTCACATCCCTCACCTTGTTGTGTCACTGCCATATCACCAGCCGTCCCATTAAAGTGAACGGGACTGTCGGTGAGTCAACGGCGGGTCAGAGGAGGAGCTGCTGCGTGACAGACATGACCGTTGCTCTTTAAAAATTATGATATGATTTAAATCGAGCATTTTCACTAGTGGTTTAAATCAAATCCACCCTGGCTAGTGACCATGGTTATTTGGACAAATAAATGGGCAAATGTCCTCAATAGGGAGATAGTTACAATAATAGTTAATACAGGATTTAACCCTTCATAATCCATCCAGACTTGATCAGACACTCCATTCATTTCTATAGAGGGGTGGATGTAAACAGACTTGTTTGCTTTTACTGCTGCCTACCTCCAATCTGATCTGCTTAAAAAAAGACAGGATCCATTCCTTTCTGTCTGAGTGAATTAGATCAGAGGGCAGTCAGATATAAATGGACAGCTGGTCCGTTTACACCCAGCTGCCCATAGAGCAGACTGCGCTGTGTCCATGTCCACTGTGAATAAGCAGAGCGGGCATGGACCTGTCGTCCACCCGCTCTACTCTGCTCAGCAGGAAATCAGCGGACAGATCCTCTGCTGAGCAAGCGGAATCTGCCCCATTTAAAAGGGACCTTAAAAAAAGCCTGGAGACTTGATGACTGTAACCTATGGCATAGCAAAGGGTGTTACTAAGAATACAGCTCTCTATAAAATGTTACAGAATGATTGGATGTTTTCCCAGTCAGTTTGTCCAGTATGTCAAGTTGTCTTCCCAACATGTAGTGTATAGCTAGTTCCTCTCATGCTTAGCAGTTTACCTGCTTCAGCTTGTTAGATCTTACAGTCATAACTGATTTGGGTTGATTTTTTTCAATTCACCCTTTTAGCTTTAAAGGGGAAGCATATTCTAAACCAGCCTTTCTCAACCAGGGTGCCCAGGCACCCCGGGGTGCCTTGAGGTTTCTTCAGGGGTGCCTTGGCAAAATCTCTGAAAATTGCCCAAAACTTGTATACAAGCCAGAGGGTAGAACAAGCCTGCCTTTTTAGTTACACAAAGTCACAGGTTTTCATTGTGCACCATTACGACCTTCTAGAAGCCGGCGTCCTGACAACCAATGACTTCATCAGTTGATAAGGAGCATGTCAGCTGCCTGCACAGCATCCTAGTCTGACCCTCCCCTTCCCCTCTCTGTCAGTGCTGGGGTCACATTAGCTCAGTGATGGAGAAAAACGGAGGGAGAAGAGAAACATTGGAATACTAGTCAGTGTGCAAAAGTGTATTTGCTTTGGAAGAATACATCACTTCTAATGTTGGGTGTCCTACGTGTGTGGGTGTTGCTGCAAACTACTAGAATAGTTTTTCACATTTCAGAATGGGGTGCCTTGACTGAAAAAAGGTTGAGAAACACTGTTTTAAACAGTATAAGCTTTGAGGGGGATGTTGCTGCCTCCTACTTATGCTGCATATAATTTTTAATAGAGAGCTGTGTTAATACCTTTTTTTTTTTTTTTTTTTTTTTTTTGTTTTTTTTTCTTCTGATGCGGTCACATGATCCAGAAGTAGCGTCAGTGAGCAGCTGCTGCATGGGCAAGAAGGGAGCATTGACAACAGAGGGACAAATGAAGTTGGCTGGGCATCTTTTTTAAGACTTCTATTTAGCCTATGCTTCCTCTTAAAATGACCCTGTCGAGGTGGTAAACCATGCCAAAGAAACTAACCTGAAAAGAAAGTCGCATTAGTCCTACCTGTCCAGCAGCTTGTTTGCTTATACTTTGACATGTGGCAGAGCTCCTGGCACTGATGGTATTCCACATTTCTGAGTGTGTAGCATAGAATATCTTCTGCCCACTCTGGTTTCTTCTGCTGAACCCCTAAATCAATGTGTCCTGCAGTGACTAAGGCTCAGCAAAGGAATCGCAGCAGCCAGTGGGGGGAGGGTACTGTGCCACACTAGGAAGTTTCAGCCAACGGGAAAGGTAACGATAATGCTGTTTGTGTGTTTTTGTTTTTTTTTTTTTGTTTTGTTTTTTTTTTCACAAGTTCTGTAGGCATATTTTGTTTTACTTCTTTTATATGGTGCTGATGCTATATCTTAAGCACTTATATAGAGGAAATCAAGCCCTTCATTATTTTTTCCAGGAACTTGTATACAATCTGATAAACTAGCCACATTAATACAAATGAGCATACACCATAGAGCCAATTTTGGGTCAAAGCCAATTGGCAAACAAATACAATGCTTTTTCGCAGCATTTTGGAGGCTGAGAGGAAATTGGGGTACCTAAAAGGTTTCCCACACACAGTTACTGTGTGTAGCTGGGACCTCAGCTCTACTAATCAAAAGTGCCAAACTGCTTTCCTTAGTGTTGGGCCCCTAACCTAGCTTTTACTTTGATAGGGATAGAAGGCAATGACTGATATGTCTGCATGTATAATGATGACCTGTTAAATGTGTAGTTAATAGTTGAAATCATTACGTATACTTGTATCACAAAACTCTTCATTGGTGTCCAATGTGCTAAACGGCTAAGTAGCTGTGTGGTAATGCTTGGTGCCCTGTATATGACCTGGTAAAGCAGTGCGTGCCAGAAGCTGCCAGCAAGCCTGCGAATGTTGGCAGCTGGTCAAAGGCGGTTAGAAACCTCAGACAGATAGGAAGTTTTTGAAGTTGCAGCTCTGTTCACACAGTTTGTGCCAAGTTACTGTGTACGCAGGGTTTTTTTACCCTGCTGGGTCAATGTCATGTTGCTTATTGCGCTTATGTAACTTCAGCAATAATTACAGACCATGATACTGTAAGATTAAAATTAGCTTGGGATCTTTTTGTGTTTTTTAAGAGTTTTTTTTTCTTTTTGCATTGCTTCAGGAAGCCTTCTAGCACTGCAATCTTTATCCGTTGTTAAGCATAAAAAAAAAAAAAAAAAATAACCCACTACCCTTTTTTTGTTTTCCTGGTAATTACAATGTTAAGTCTGCAAACATGCATTTTATTTAATGAAGAGCTGGATTGCAGGTTGTCTGTTGAAATAGGATTTGATAGCAGAAGAAATATTATTTTGGGCTGCCCAATGTATGTAAACTTGGATTTCAATAATAAAAATTGTTTTGTTTTTTCTTTAGGAAAGGGAAATGGGATGAGGATGATTTTGAGGATGAGGATGATTATGAAGACATGGAAGAGGGTGTAGATGTAGGCGAGGCTGGCAGATCTACTAAAGATATAGCTCTTCCCCCAAAACACCCTGCCCAACAGGCCTTACCAACACAACGCCCATCAATGGGAGCAGAGCGCCCAGGTTTGCCACATAATGCACACCCTCAAATTCAGGACCATGGGGACTGGACATATGAAGAGCAGTTCAAGCAGGTTGGTGACTTCGTATTTTTATAATATGTACACATTGAATTTTGCCAAAGGTTATAATCAAAAATTGTAGGTTTGATGGCATTTTTGGTGTGTGTGTGTGTGTTTGTTTTATTGACTTGTGTTTTGTATAGTTAAGGGATTTCAGATTTTTTTCCTCTTAAAGGGTAGCTGTACTTTTCCTTTTAAAATGATTACCTGATGTCTGCAAACGTATTGTTACACAGTGCAGCATGAGTACTGTGTTTACTACATTTCCACTTGTAAGCAGCCTGCAGGGTCTGCACATAAGGTAATGGTGCAGGAAGGTAGTGAGCACAGCATTCATGCCACACCGCACAAAGACATGATTGTAGGTTGCTAAAGTTGCCTAAATACTGTGGGGTTTCTTACAAAAACTGGGGAGTGCAAAATTTGGTGCAGCTCTGCATAGAAACCAATCAGCTTCCAGGTTTTATTGTCAAATCTTAATTGAACAAGCTGAAGTTAGAAGCTGATTGGCTACCGTGCACCAGATTGAGTGCTCCAGTTTTAGTAAATCTATCCCAGTGTGATGGGTCTGTGGTCAGCCATTCTTCTCTTGGCTTTCCCTTTGCTGATATCTATATGCATGGTCATCCGAGATCAGCATTTGTGTCCTTGTGCACAATACTAAATTTCCAGCAGAAGACAGGACCATGACTGCTTATCTGAGTACTCTCCTGTGTCTGTGGGCATTCTTAGACTGTGCTGGGTTAAGGAGAACAGAGCCATTTCCATTCAAAGAGTGCTGCCTAGACTTGTGGCCGGCTCCTTGGCTTGACATTCTTTGGTAGGAAAGAACAGTATTGGCATTCTCATTGGTGCCTGAAGGTGGGCTTGAGAATTGTTTGGCAGAAAATGTGTGTGGACAGTTCCAGTTCTGCAGATTTTTTTTTTCTAGTGATCTAAAAACAGTCGTTTAGACAAACTAACTTTCAAAATTGGACAAAAAAAATGTATATTGTGGTTTTGTATCAAGATTTACACCCTGCTAAATTCAGTCTTCAAATTGTACTTGTCTAAAGTGTCAAGAATGATGCATACAACCGATTTAATGCACAAAATGTACATGCAAATACTAATTACAGGAAAATATGGGAAAGATCAGACTTATAAAAAGTTAAGTCCAGTACTTATTAATACTTGTGATTCTATATACATGGACATCAAGAACTGCTCATTTCCCCCATTTTCCAGTACTGTTCTTCCAGTGGGCACTCTCATCCCTCTAGTATTCCACTCTATAAATTGTGCAATTTATTAGTTGGAGTACTGGAAGAGGAGAATATATCTGTCCTTATTTCTGAAACTCTGTATACCAAAGGAGTGAACCTAATAAATATGATGTGTTTTGGGCCTCATGAGCACTGGGCGGTTTAAAACTGCCAATAGTGTTAGCTGTATACAGTTACGTTTAAAACTGCACGTTTTTCCACATTATTTAGCGTTTTTGCATTTAGAGTTTAGTCGCATTCAGTTGGCTTTTTCCACGTTAGTGTTTTTTAGCACAAAAAAGTAAAAATTATGGCTCAGAAACGCCAGTTTACCGCATTTACCAGTGTTAGAGAATTTTTACAGCTAAAAAACTCCTCTTGAAAACCACTAGTTATGTTTTTTTGTTTTTTCCATGCTGATTAAAGCTTACTGTATGTTTGCATGGACACAAAGGATAACATGCTGAGTAGTTTACTTGCTTCAGAAAAAAACACCAGAAGCTAAAAATGGCAGCTGTAAAAACGTCCAGTGTGCATGAGGCCTTACTTTTATGTGTAATGGATGTCAAGATTGAAGCGATCTGTGGGTACCCTTTTGCTAAGGTACATTTATTAAAAACAAAAAAGGAACTGTGTTTAAAAAGTGAAATTAGGTATTTCAGTAATCCTAGAGAAGGAAAACTTAAATCTGCTCTTTCCCCATGAATGTGTTTTGTGTATGGCGCTTGAGCTGTACATTTTCATGAGCATGGAAATCCCTGTGATACAGCATAGGACAGTCTCTGGACAGATTAGTAGTTGATTTTTTTTTTTTTTTTTTTTCTCTCTCTATACAGAGCCCTGGCTTATACAAGTCCAGCTGCTAAAATCTGTCTGGCCGTCTTTTTTTTTTGCCTCTGTTTATTACACTAGTGACTTTTAAACACTTATTTACCCTTTTCGTTAATAAAGGAGATTGATAATTCAGCTGTTAACATTGTGGCATTTTTTTTGCTGTCTTGCATTGTAACTGTATGCTGTCACATTGTCATTCTGTCTAGCAGCAAGGTATTGCGTGACTAGATCCTTGTTTATATCATTCTGCTTCCCCTCTCCTCCCCTGATAATGCTTCTCTGTGTGGGTTTTTCTCTCTCACTTCCTGTAGTGGGGGAGGGAGACCTGCTGGGAGGGAGCAGGGTGTGACTCTGTGCTGGGTGGGCACAGAGGGGGTAAACTGGAGATGTGTTTGTCTATGAATGACAGAAGAAAAGTCTGTTTTTGTATTGACACTTGCAGTGGGCTTTTTGCTTCGATTAGTATGATAGATCTGCATGAATTCCATTCTGAGAACTGTTTCTGAGTACAAACCCTTTAAACCTGAGACAGAAAGTGGTGGGGAGTGTGATTTTGTGAAGAATGAAACCAGAATCTGTGTTCATCATGTTTAATAAACCGTTTTATTCTGCGGATTGTCATTGTTCTGTAAATACATGATCATCGACTGTTATGCAAATAGATGACACAGCTCTCTGCTATGTCACTGCTCAAGTGGGAATAGTAGTAGTACCCAGTTAAACGTGTGTCACTTTGTGCTGGACAGGAAATACTATCTGTAGGACTGATTTATCAGTGTGTCTGAAATAAGAACTCTCTGCTGTCTCATCACACCTAATCAGATTTTTCCCTTTTCCTGGACTGTATTTTGAATGATTGGATGGTATAAAGCCCTGTGTGTTGTGCTCCTTTTAACTTTGCATTTTCTATTAGCAATGTAATATTACATGACTAAAATCACCATGTCATTGCTTCAACACTAAAACTCAACTGAGATTTTCAGTTGCCTGAACCTGTGATTGATCACCTGACTCACAGCATGGCAGACCCTTGCAAAGCCAATGATTCCTGCGTGTGTCAGTGGGATCATTTTGTATTGTGGTGAATACATTGGGCCCTTCACACTGTTTCCTGCACATGTATTTTACTGCTTGATTTCAAATGGAAAAATGTCACTTCTGTGCACTGCAGCTTAGGGTACTTAAAGAGAAAAAAAAATGGGACACCTAGCATTGTTGTGTATTTTATTATTATACAGGATTTATATAACGCCAACAGTTTGCTCAGCACTTTACAATATAACGGGAGACAATACAGCAACAGTACAGTTCAATACAAGAGGGATAGGAGGGCCCTGCTCCTTGGAGCTTACAATCTGTTCTGCTTAACAGCTTCCCGACCACCCTATAGAAGTACCGCTACAGGGCAGCAAGGCTGCGTAAAATCGTGTGTGTGTGTGTGTGTGTATATATACACACACACGTGTGTGTGTGTGTGTGTGTTTTTGTACTGCCGGGTAGGAAGCGCACGCCGCCCTCCCACACCCCGCCACTGGCAGCTAGAGCTATCGATCACTGGGTCCCAGTCTTGAGGTTCCCCGCTAGCACCCAGTGATCGCCGAGGAACAGTGACAGAGGAGAGGTCTGTATGTAAACAATACAGATCTCTCCCCTGTCAGCACCAGCACACAGCAGAGCAATACAATGCAGCGTGCTTACACAGTAAAGCATACACATACAAAATAGTAAAACAGCACACAGCCAACCCTTTGATCAACCCAGATGTTAACCCCTTCCTGCCAGTGTCATTAGTAGTGTCAGTGCTTTTTATTAGCTTTGATCGCTGTATTGATGTCACTGGGGATGTCAGTAGCAGTCCCGTCCCGTCCCCCGTGTCAAAATGCCCACTGAAACCCCTCTATAAGTCACTGATCGCCACCATTACTAGTATAAAAAATGTATTTTAAATTACAGTATATATACCGCCATATGTAAACATAACTTTCACTATTTAATAAACCAGTTAATTTACACATATTGAGTTTTTTTTTTTTTAAGCAAAGACATGTAGGAGAATACATTTTGGCCGAAATTTATGGTGAATTTAGATTTTTTTTCACTGGATTTGTATTCTAGCAAAAAGTAAAAAAAACCTTTTTTTTTTTTTTTCAAAATTTTCGGTCTTTTTTGTTTTATAGTGGAAAAAAAATGCACTGGTGATCAAATACCACCAATAGAAAGCTCAGTTTGTGGGGGGAAAAAAAGGACATAAATTTCATTTTGGATGCAGTGTTGCATGACCGCACAATTATTTAAAGTAACGCATCGCCGTAACCCCAAAAAATCCTCTGGAGGGCAAATGGTTAAACAAGACTGTTTAATTGGTAAATGTACAAAAAACGTTTATGTACAATTTCGTTGCATTTACTTAGTGGAAAATGTCTGTGCTGAATGTTTGTATTTTACTTTGCACACTGCATGAACAATATACATAGTTAACATGCTCAAAATGAGGAGCGAGTTTGGGATTTATAGATGCATTCAGAAATATGCAGTTAAAAAAAAGGTTCCATGAACTTCTCACCAGACCTTTTTTTTTTTTTTGAAGTAGATATAAACCCTAACAAAATGACATTTACTTTGCTAAGGAACCGTGTATCTCAAATGATTGCCTGAAATCATCTTTTTTTTTTTTTCATCCTTTGTTAGATATACGTGCTGCCATTACCTGTCTACGTGGTCTCTGGCTATGGCTGCATGGCATTTTCCAGGGGAGGGTTTCCTGATAACAGTGGGCTGTGCCTGCATGTAATGTGGCCTGAAACAGCCACTTGTAGTGTTAAGTAGAAGACAGGGTGGCAGTGCAGGAGCACAGGTGGGAGACAGTGACCTATAAAAGGGAGTGCCTGAACAAGGACCTCCATGGCAGGATCACCATATTATTATTTGAATGAAAGCTGCAGATTTAAAATATCAAAAATTTTATGTTAAAGCTTATATGTGATTTTATTGATTGAGTTAACGTGCTTTGAGCATAATGACAGTAACAGATCAGTAGATTTATTACATTAAATGTGCCTATGAACCTAAGAGAATGTTAACTATATTTGGTTGTTGATTGTCAGTCTGACTGCTTGAGTAACAATTGTACATCCGGGTTGGGGGGGGTGTAAAATCTCACGGGTGATGGACACAGTTGTAGCACATTGGTGCTGGTTTTTAAGGGTAAAAACAGACCTTCAGGAGCTACATAACGCCTTCTTCCCACCTGTCAGACTCACTCAGAAGAGTGATAAACCACAGGTCACTCTTCAAAGGGCACTGCAAGTGTATTCAAGGCCTTAGACAGACTATTCTGACTATTTACCTGTCCTGAGTTGGAGTCCTCACCCCTCTGCGTTTGTTGGCTCATTGGATGAACAAGGATCATTCATTACAGAGATCCTCCATGCATGGCTGACCATTGTTTTGTCTGTAGGCATCTTTCAGAAGATGGTTACATTTTTGTCAGTACAGTCAGGTCCATAAATATTGGGACATGGACACAATTCTAACATTTTTGGCTCTATACACCACCACAATGAATTTGAAATGAAACGAACAAGATGTGCTTTAACTGCAGACTGTCAGCTTTAATTTGAGGGTATTTACATCCAAATCAGGTGAACGGTGTAGGAATTACAACAGTTTGCATATGTGCCTCCCACTTGTTAAGGGACCAAAAGTAATGGGACAGAATAATAATCATAAAATCTAACTTTCACTTTTTAATACTTGGTTGCAAATCCTTTGCAGTCAATTACAGCCTGAAGTGTGGAATGCATAGACATCACCAGACGCTGGGTTTCATCCCTGGTGATGCTCTTCCAGGCCTCTACTGCAACTGTCTTCAGTTCCTGCTTGTTCTTGGGGCATTTTCCCTTCAGTTTTGTCTTCAGCAAGTGAAATGCATGCTCAATCGGATTCCGGTCAGGTGATTGACTTGGCCATTGCATAACATTCCACTTCTTTCCCTTAAACTCTGGTTGCTTTTGCAGTATGCTTTGGGTTATTGTCCATCTGCACTGTGAAGTGGCGTCCAATGAGTTCTGAAGCATTTGGCTGAATATGAGCAGATAATATTGCCCGAAACACTTCAGAATTCATCCTGCTGCTTTTGTCAGCAGTCACATCATCAATAAATACAAGAGAACCAGTTCCATTGGCAGCCATACATGCCCACGCCATGACACTACCACCACCATGCTTCACTGATGAGGTGGTATGCTTAGGATCATGAGCAGTTCCTTTCCTTCTCCATACTCTTCTCTTCCCATCACTCTGGTACAAGTTGATCTTGGTCTCATCTGTCCATAGGATGTTGTTCCAGAACTGTGAAGGCTTTTTTAGAGGTCATTTGGCAAACTCTAATCTGGCCTTCCTGTTTTTGAGGCTCACCAATGGTTTACATCTTGTGGTGAACCCTCTGTATTCACTCTGGTGAAGTCTTCTCTTGATTGTTGACTTTGACACACATACACCTACCTCCTGGAGAGTGTTCTTGATCTGGCCAACTGTTGTGAAGGGTGTTTTCTTCACCACGGAAAGAATTCTTCGGTCATCCACCACAGTTGTTTTCCGTGGTCTTCCAGGTCTTTCGGTGTTGCTGAGCTCACCGGTGCGTTCCTTCTTTTTAAGAATGTTCCAAACAGTTGTTTTGGCCACGCCTAATGTTTTTGCTATCTCTCTGATGGGTTTGTTTTGTTTTTTCAGCCTAATGATGGCTTGCTTCACTGATAGTGACAGCTCTTTGGATCTCATCTTGAGAGTTGACAGCAACAGATTCCAAATGCAAATAGCACACTTGAAATGAACTCTGGACCTTTTATCTGCTCATTGTAATTGGGATAATGAGGGAATAACACATACCTGGCCATGGAACAGCTGAGAAGCCAATTGTTCCATTACTTTTTGTCCCTTAACAAGTGGGAGGCACATATGCAAACTGTTGTAATTCCTACACCGTTCACCTGATTTGGATGTAAATACCCTCAAATTAAAGCTGACAGTCTGCAGTTAAAGCACATCTTGTTCGTTTCATTTCAAATCCATTGTGGTGGTGTATAGAGCCAAAAATGTTAGAATTGTGTCGATGTCCCAATATTTATGGACCTGACTGTATATCTTTAGGAGTGCTTACCCGCGTATTCCAGTAATGTTTCATTTAAAGGAGAAAAAGTGATTGATGTGGAGGAATTTAATTTTAGAAAGGGGGTTCTAGAAAATTGGCATTCTGCATATTTCCTTCAAATTGTATTTATACTGTGAGCTAGTTACCTGTAGAGTAGTGGGTATTTAGCTTCTCATGGCTCAGGAGCAAGTATTCACGAGTGCCCCCATAGCAAGCGACTTGTATTGGGGGTGCTTGGCAAGGCGAAGGGGCCAGGGAACCAAAGAAGAGGACGATCTGGGCTGCTCTGTGGAAAATCATTGCACAGAGCAGGTATGACATACTGGTTTTTTTTTTTTTTTTTTTTTTTTTTTTTTTTTCTTTTCAAACAACACTCCCTTTTAATATTGGTCCTATTAAAGTGATAGTAAAGGTAAAAAATTTTTTTCTTTAAATAAACATGCTTTACTTTCCTGTCCTGTGTTTTGGTTTTGCACAGAGTGGCCCCGTTCCTCCTTTCCCCAGAATTCAATCAGTGCTTGTAGCCAATGGCTGCAGTGCTGATCTGTGTATTCTGGTGAGGTGGGGAGTTGGACGAATTAAAAAAAAAAAAAAAATCACTATGTATACCCTGCTTTAAGCTGTCCATAGAGGAGGATAGAGGAATCCTTTTCCCTTCCCCCATCGGGACACTGTGTTCTAGCAGTGGGACTCGCCGCACTCAGAATACACTGATCAGCGACTGCAGCTGCTTGGCTGCAGTCACAGATTGACCAATAGTTTTCCAGCATGTCCCTTCAAAAAAAGACAATCAAACAATCCCTGCTGAACTGTCCAAATTTCAGTCAGTCTGTTTCCAGTTTTATTGAAGTAGCAAAGCACAACCCATATGAATGTGCTACTACTACTGACCATATACTAGGTGGATGGAAGAATTTCCCCCCCCCACCCCCACCACCAGGAACATTTGTATTCTGACATCTGTACCTACCGCTGTCACAATACACTGCTGGAGCGAAATAACTGCAGCCACTGATTGAGGAGAATTTTCCACCATGTCCTCTCAACAGAAGTTGATAAAATGATCATCTTCTGGTGCGCAAGGACAGCCACACACTGAATTAAATTTGCTGAGCCCTGTGGAACTGGCCAAATTTTAGATCAGTGCGTGGCCACCTTAAAAATTATTCTAAAGGTATGTGGTTTTTTTTTTCGTTTTTTTACGTAAAATAACAAACTTGTCTATACTTACAAGCTGTGTGCAGTGAATTTGCACAGAGCAGCATGGATCCTCCTCTTCTCTGGTCCCCCGCAAGCTCTCCTAGCTCCTCCTGTCTGTCAGGTGCCCCCACAGCAAGCAGCTTGCTATGGGGGCACTCGCTGCTCCGTGTGAACATTCACACACTGAGCTATGGTGTGGCCCTGCCCCCTCTCTTTCCTCCTTGGCTGGCTGTGATTGACAATGGAGCCAATGGCTTCAGTTTGCTGTCTCTGCCAATGAGGATCACACTGCTGGATCGCGATGAGGCTCAGACATGTATTGAGGGGGCTGGGGGAGCTGCTGCACACAGGTGGTTTTATACCTTCATGCATAGAATGCATGAAGGTAAAAAACCTTCAGCCTTTACAACCACTTTAAGCCAAATGCACAGGGTACAAATTTGAATGATGAAAAGTAAAAAAAGTTATCTCCATGTGTATCTCCTAGATTGTAAACTCCATGGAGCAGGGCCCTCGAACCCCTTGTGTATTGAATCGTATTGTTACTGTACTGTCTCCCATTATAATGTACAGCGCTGAGCAAATTGTTGGAGCTATATAAATAATAATAATGTGTATACAGAATAATAAACCATACATAGAAACAAAGATTAAAAAAAACTTAAATGCATTATTTAAAAATATATTTAGCTCATTGCATTTATTTGTGCAAAAGAAAAAAATGTTTCTTTTATTTGCTTATAACCCCCTTTTTAGAATGAAAATTTGGGAGGTGCAATCGCAAGTCTTTGCGATGACTTCTCTACCTAGTCACTGATTTGTAGCAAGCATACAGCCCATAAAATCTGAAAAGTTGTAGCTCCCTCCCTGCATACTAGTTCAATGTTAGTGCTTTGCAGAAAGCCTATGTCTTTAAATGTTAAGTTACCAGTGACAATTCCTATATTTCTATGCTCAGTTATACCTGCTATAAATGCTTTGTAATACATGTCTAAGAAGTGTGAAAGCAAAAAGCTGTAAGATGAGGTTATTCGAATGTATGCGCTGTTGAGAGAACTGTTCATTCAAGCCCTGGTTCACACTGGTGCAACTTGTCATGCAATTTGACGCATTACAAACCACATCCAATGATCGGCAATGGAACCATTCTAATTAGTGTTACTCGGACTTTGTTAATTTGAAAAGTTGTTCCTGCGTTTCTCTTGCTGATTTTGGATGCGACTTGCATAGACATCTGTGCATGAAGTCGTACAGATGTCTGCAAGTCGCACCCAAAGTCACGATGACATGGAACTTTGAAATCGTGCGACTTCTTCAAGTTTAGTCGCACCATTTCTAATTAGCATGCAGTGAGAACGTGGGTTTAAAGTGAACATTCGCAAAGAAGCATGTTGATTTCACTGGCAGCCTCATCAGCTACTTAAATATGCCTTCTCTTTGCTCCACTGTCTATTATTCAGTTGCCAGAATTGGTGGGGAAGGCCTGTGTAAGTGCCAAAGCTTGACTGGAAGCTTAGTTTAAGCTTAGGACCTTACTCTTAGCCATTGCTATTAAATTGACTGGATGCTTTGCCCTCATGGGTAAAGTACAGGTGTGCGTTAAAGTGGCTCTAATCTAGGGTAATTCTTCTTTTTTTTTTTTTTTCTACATTTACCCAAACAAACATCTCTAATCTACTTGCTTTTTACCAGTTTAGAATTCCTCCAAATACCAGCAGGCCAATGTTTTTTGGGACATGGCACATGAATTTTGCATTGTTTGTACCCCTAGCAGTCTAAATCTGTTTAAAGGTTAGTTTTCCCAAAGGTGTTTTGATTTCATTTTTGTGTAGTGCATTATTTTTTTTTAATTTTTTTTAATTTTTTTTTTTTATTAACCCAACCCCCCCCCCCCCCCCCCTTAATTGACAATAAACGCTCTTTGAAGGCTAGGTTCACACCTTCTGCATTGTTTTGCGCTGCGTTTTTGCGTTTTGTTTTTTGTTTCCCCTTGTTGCTAGGCAGATTAAAAACACGGCAAAAACGCACTAAATATGTTTAGGCAGCGTTTCCATTGAAGTCTATAGAACCAAAAAGGCAACTTTTTGCATTCAAAAAAGTCCCTGACCTTTTTCCAAAAAATGCACAGGGTGAAAACGCAGAGATGTGAACGTGACCCATAGGAAATAATGTTAAATGGACTGTACTGCAAAACGCTGTGGAAAACCCTTAAGGTAAACTATACATACAATCCAGCATGTCTTCTGCTAACTGCAATCAGTAGGTTATCAAAAATATTTGTATGTAGTAGTACACTGGTGAATAGGGTACAGGATTTTTGGCAGACATTGTGAGAAGGTTATGCAGTCACGAGTAATCACTTATCACTCTGCGTAACACTTGATTGCTGTGCTAGTTCTCTCCAGGAATCATGGTTTGGCCTGTTGCCCGCCAATGTGGTGATTGTTTTCCGCATTTGGTTTGGGCTTGAGCCATATTCTGTAAAGCTTAATCATTTTAAATGTCTAATTCTCTGACATAACTGCTAGCTTTGGTTTCAGAAATATCCCGTAAGATGACGCTCAGATTTTTGTCTCGTATCTCACTTTTTTAATAAACACAGCTAGTTTTTGTTCAAGTCAATACCTGAACCGTGCAGTTGTAGTTTAGTAACCTTAATTTAGATGTGGCTCTCCTGCTTAAAGTCGATGCGTGTAAGTGTAACATTGTTACAAAGAGTCCTGTATATTATGGGAGGGATCTCCTAGGGTGCTGAGAATTAACGTAAATCCTTGTGCTTGTCTCTGCTTCTAGTACAAGCATTTGTATATTCTTTTCAGTATTGTAATACCTGTAGCAAAGATGTATGTACTAAAGATTTCTTGTACAGGTCAAAGCTGGTCCTCTGGTTTTAGTCTCTTCTAAGTGTACAAATCTTGGTTCTTGTGCAATGTTCTAAATAAGAATAAACAACAAGAAACATGCTAACATCTTCCTATGGGTCGTGTACATATATTTAGCAGTACAGAGGCGAGCTTTATTCTGTACTGCCATATACACTCCCCGGCCACTTTATTAGGTACACCTGTTCAATTGCTTTGTAACACAAATTACTAATTGGCCAATCACATGGCAGCAATTCAATGCATTTAGGTATCTAGACGTGGTGAAGATAACTTGCTGAAGTTCAAACCTAGCATCGGAATGGGGAAGAAAGGGGATTTAAGTGACTTTGGTTGTTGGTGCCAGATGGGCTTGTCTGAGTATTTCAAAAACTACTGATCTACTGGCTTTTTCACGCACAACCATCTCTAGGGTTTACAGAGAATGGTCCGAAAAAGAGAAAATCTCTAGTGAGCAGCAGTTGTTGACAAAAATGACTTGATGTCAGAGAAGAATGGGCAGACTGGTTTGAGATGATTGGCAACAGTAACTCAAATAACCACTCATTACAACAAAGGTATGCAGAATACCATCTCTGAATGTACACCAGGTCAAACCTTGAAGCAGAAGACCAGGTGCCATTACTGTCAGCTAACAGGAAACAGAGGCTACAATTCACACAGGATCATCAAAATTGGACAATAAAAGATTGGAAAAACGTTGCCTGGGTTTATGTGTCTCAATTTCAGCTGTGACCTTGAGATGGTAGGGTCAGACTTTGGGGTGAATATGAAGGCATGGATCCATCCTGCCTTGTAGCAACTATTCAGACTGGTGGTATTGGTGTAATGGTGTGGGGGATATTTTCTTGGCGCATTTTGTGCATTGTTTAAGTGCCACAGCCTACCTGAGTATTGTTGCTGACCATGTCCATCCCTTTATGACTACAGTGTACCCATCTTCTGATGGCTACTTCCAGCAGGATAATGCACCCTGTCACAAAGCTTAAATCATCTCAAACTGGTTTCTTGAACATGACAATGAGTTCACTGCACTCCAATGGCCTCCACAGTCACCAGATCTCAATCAAATAGAGAACCTTTGGGAATGCGGTGGAACCGGAGATTCGCATCATGGATGTGCAGCTGACAAATCTGCACCAGCTCAGTGAGGCTATCATGTCAATATGGACCAAAATCTCTAAGGAATGTTTCCAACACCTGGTTGAATCTATGCCATGAAGAATTCAGGCAGTTCTGAAGGCAAAAATGGGTCCAACCTGTGCTAGTAAGGTGTACCTAATAATGTGGCCGGTGAGTGTATATGCATCACTGTTTTGTGTCTGCGATAGTTTAGTCGTTGGCCCATTGTGTACCTTCTGGTTGTTTTTACATTAAAGTTGAAGGAAAGAATTGCTTTCAGTTACTTCCATGTAACCAGTTACACCATACTGATTACATGGATATATGTAAAATGTGTAAAAGATGTTTTATTAGATGATACAGGTTCTGGCTCAGAAAGTGACGACTAAGCACCCACATCCATTTTACTACAGGAGAAGGAGTTTGTGTTGATGATGCTAATTAAATCTGTCAGTTTAACGTTGGCTATGTAAAGTCACGTTTAAAAATGTGAGGTTTTTTTATAGCTTTTTTTTTAGCGTTTATATATGTAAAGTGCTGTGTAAATTGACGATGCTATAGAAGTACCTGAAATAAATTAAGTGTAAATATCCACTTAAACTAGACCTATGGGCATTTTTTTTTCTTTTCATTTTGGCTAGAGTAAGGGAGGGTTATGCAATCTCCATTTTTTGCAAGCTCCATTTTTGCAGTTGTATGTATTCTAGCACATTATGGGTTAAACATGCAGGTTGGTGGTTTCACTTCAAGGCGTGCACAAAGAAATTATAAAGATTTTAAAATATAAAAATTAAGATAAAATTATGAATGTGGGTATGTATGTGTGTATGTATATATGTGTGTGTGTGTGTGTGTATACACACACACACTTGGATTCACCTCCATCATGGCCATAGGTGTATAAAATCAAGCACCTAGGCATGCAGACTGCTTCTACAAACATTTGTGAAAGAATAGGTCACTCTCAGGAGCTCCGTGAATTCAAGTGTGGTACCATGATAGGTTGCCACTTGTGCATTAAGTCCATCCGTGAAATTTTCTTGCCACTATAGTCCACGGTCAACTGTTTGTGGTATTATAACAAAGTGGAAGCAACTGGGAACAGCAACTCCACCATGAAGTGGTAGGCAGACAGAGCGGGGTCAGCGAATGCTGAAGCTCACAGTGTGCAGAAGTTTCCAACTGTCTGCAAAGTCAATAACTAAAAACCTCCAAACTTTGTTTGGCCTTCAGATTAGCACAACAATAGTGGCACACTGGCAATCTGATAGACATGTCTGAGTTTGGTGGCTGCCAGAAGAATGGTACTTGCCTGACTGCATTGTGCCAAGTGTAAAGTTTGGTGGAGGTGGGGAATTATGGTTTGGGGTTGTTTTTTCAGGGGTTGGGCTTGGCCCCTTCGTTCCAGTGAAGGGAACTCTTAAGGCGTCAGCATACCAAGACATGTTGAACAATTGCATGCTCCCAACTTTGTGGGAACAGTTTGGGGATGGTCCCTTCCTGTTCCAACATGACAGCACACCAGTGCACAAAGCAAGGTCCATAAAGACATGGATGAGAGAGTTTGGGGTGGAGGAACTTGACTGGACTGCAGAGTCCTGACCTCAACTCGATAGCACACCTTTGGGATGAATTAGAGTAGAGACTGTGAGCCAGACCTTCTCTTCCGTGCCTGATCTCACAAATGCGCTTTTGGATGAATGTTCAAATATTATCATGGACACACTCGTAAACCTTGTGGGCAGCCTTCCCAGAAGAGTTGAAGCTGTTATAGCTGCAAAGGGTGGGCCAACTGAATATTGAACCCTACGGACTAACACTGGGATGCCATTAAAATTCATGTGCATGTAAATGCAGGCATTCCAATACTTCTGACATTATTTTGTGAATATATATATATATATATATATATATATATATATATACATACATACATACATACATACATACATACATACATACATACATACATATACACACACACACAGTGGGGATCGAAAGTTTGGGCACCCCAGCTAAAAATTTGTATTAATATGCATAAAGAAGCCAAGGAAAGCTGTAATTTGATGCCTTTTGGAGATTTTTACATATTAGACATTCTTATAATATGTCAACAAAAGTTAGATTTTATTTCCATCATTTACACTTTCAAAATAACAGAAAACAAAAAAATGGCGTCTGCGAAAGTTTGGGCACCCTGCAGAGTTAATATCTTGTACTGCCCCCTTTGGCAAGTATCACAGCTTGTAAACGCTTTTTGTAGCCAGCCAAGAG